>NC_056744.1:1167326099-1167631099 GCF_019279795.1 Protopterus annectens
ATGCTTGTAGACAAGTATATAAGTGAACTGTGTTGTACGTACAGTTTACACCTCTTACCGGGGATATCTGTGGAGAATATCTTTGTTAACACTACCTGACAGTTTCTACACATACTCCCAGATTCCATGTTGATGTTGTGCACATACCTCTCAATCTCTTATTGCACACACTCTGGTCAAGGCTTGACAAGATGCAGGTGTTAATGGGACATATTTTGAGAATTGCTCTCATACACTTTGGGTGAGATGCTACAATGACAGGTTTGTTTCCATATACACTTTCTGAATATTTACAGGTTTGTCTGTCAGTTATATGTCATTAAAAGCTTCCTACATTTCTTGGATCATCAAACTGATTTGTCAGGAGGACAGGGTACCAGGCAGCAGATTTGGGCCATTTATCTGGACATGCTGATTCTGTACAGTTGATGGTTATGATTATGCTTACAGCTTACTATCTGAACATTTTAGCAAATTCTGTACAATTGTTGGGATCTAATTATGCATAAAGCTTTCTATCTGGACATTCTGACAAATTTTGTACAGTTGTGGGCTATGATTATGCATACAGCTTACTACTACTCCTGGGATTCGAACCCCTGCTGTGTGCGCTAAAAATATTACAGTCAACATCACAGTACAGTGTGCTATCTGGGGATTGGTGTAAAGCTGTCAAATGTTTTCTGTCTAAGTCTCCCTCAGTTGTACAGTATGACTTCTTGGGATTCCAACATTGTTATACAGACCTTCCTACACATTTTTTCTGCGTACCACAGTGTGGGCAACACTGCTTAATACAACAGTACTATTTAGAGAATGCAACACTACATTAACATATGATAGCAGATTAAATGTAAGCACTCTAGGGGTTATACCTTTATTCCCAAGATATTACAATTTTATTTACATACAACCTATATGACACTCTTCCTACCATATTGTCTATTCAGTACATCCCATACACAATGCATTTTTATAGTAGTACAACACTTTCTAACAGCTCTCTACTGCCTACCAAATGTACTATAAACCTGATAAAACACCAGCTCTACAAGGCCTCCTTAATCCCCATATAAGTACCCGTCCACTAAGATCCACTAATAAATCTCTAATTGAAGTAACCAGGAGTAAAAATAGCTCAGGTGACTCTCTTACATTGCTAAACTGTGGAATGCCTTATCACTTGAAATTAGAACTATAACTTGCTTAAAAAACTTCAAATATCACATTAAAGCCCACCTCACAAATTCCTGGATTTGTACATGTACTGCGCATGGGTAGCCCAAACCATGGAACTAGCTGATTTTAAAATTTGAATTGCATCTGTGATGAGCATTGAATTTAAGTCATATGATTACCTTATGATGTTTTTTTTCTTTCTCACTGTTAATATCAGATTTTAAGTCTTCAGTTTGCTATGCTACCTGTATATAAGACTAAGTATCGTAATTGCACTTGCATTGTATACAATGTCATTACCTGCTACTACTGTAAGAACTGTCTTCTAGAAGCATTGTTATACAAGATTATTGGTCTTGTCTCCCACTTGACCACTTTATTCTATTTTAGTCTTTTTACCATTATGAATGTCTGTTACTATTTTTTTCTTTATCAAATTATACGATTTTCTTTCTATTAACAAAATAGTTTACTAACAAAGGAGCTTTTCTCCCCAGGCCTCCACTGAAAAAGGGTTTTATGCCCAGTTGGACTCTCCCGGTTAACAAATGTAAAATAATAATAAACATGTGTGTATATATATATATATATATATATATATATATATATATATATATATATATATATATTCTGTATGTATATACCAGTGCTATATAGATAAGAATGTATATACCAGTGCTATATAGATAAGAATTATAAAACTATCTCCACATATATGTAAGTAAGCATACCTATGATTCCAAGTGGTCTCTAACTCTGTAGCAAGAGATATAAGAGATACAAAAGGACAAGCGGGTAAACCAACTGCAAAGTACAGAATGATTTTTTTAAGAGGGGATAATGATAAAATATATACAGAGACATTGAAAATTTGCAAACATATCTCAAGGGGGTGCCTGACAGGAGACATCATGTATGCCGCATGAGGTTGCAACACACACAGGATAGGCTTCAGATAACAATAGGCCTTTGCAAAACCTCAGAATCAGTACTTCAGGTTAACTGATAATTTAAATGGGCACAATTACCAGATGAGTATGCTCAGGTCATTATTATTAACATGAAGACAAGAGAATAGAAAATCACATTTGGATAAAAAAGGTAGCATGCTGTCAAGGTACAAACAATAACACTGCAGTTAGAATAATTTCCACCTGAAAAAGAATGAGATGGTCCTGAGCAGCTTAGGAGATTTCATTGTTGGGAATCACATCCAATGGATAGAAACATCAAAGATCTGGAAATAGTGCTGATACTGGTGAAGACATCAAGTCTGCTACATGAAGACTCATAATTCACTGTAATAATTTCACTGTATTTACACTTGGTTTTGTACATCTGGAGCTTTTCTCCCCAGGCCTCTGCTGAAAATGGACCTGTAGCCAGTCGGACTTTCCCGGTTAACAAATGTAAAATAAAATAAATAAATAAAATAAATGCAGTTGTAATAGACAAAAATGGTGTTGTTCGGAACAAAAGGTTTGCTAAGAATGCAGACAGGTTAGTGTGGGAACAGATGTCAGTGAAGTGGTTGCAACTAGTGTTGGAATATGCCTATGTGTAATCATTTAACTAACTTGGCTAGGCTAGTAACGGGTCCTAGGGCCATTAGCCTGGAAACTTGCTATAATGCTATATGGTTGAACCATAAAGATGTCTCCTTCAAAGTAAGAGTAAAATGTGGGACTCCACCTAACTCTGGAATGTGTACGGGTTGCCCCAGGCAATTATTTTAGCGTTAAGTGAGACACTGCCACAAACTGATGCCCCCTCAAACACAGTGAAAACCACTACCTATGCAGAAGTTTTCACTAAAAACATTTATTTATGTGTATACAGAGATAGGCAGTAGTACCTACACAAAATAAGTACAGGACAAACTGCAAAGAAACAGCAACCCTGTTGAAATGCCAAAAATAGGTTGTCTAAGCAATGGAAAACAATTAATGGGGAAAGACATACAGTACCCAGCATGGTGAGAAGTCTGTCATAAAACTAACGTAGCTACTCTCAGGATCAAGTCAGTTGATCAGAGTGAAATTAGAGATGAAGGTTGCATGTAAGGCCAAGGCTAAGCAGAAGGATTTTGGCAGCTCGGTCTGTAATGTCAAAGACAATGCACCACAATGTGATGACCTGTTTGTATATGGATCGACCTATGCTTAGATAGAGAGTATAGCTAATGAAATGGCCAGACAGTGATCCTGGAATTGCACTTCACTTTCTCTACCCACACATTTCTCATTAATTATTCCCAACCATAAATACAAAACTTTCAGTACAGAACAAGTACTACATGCACTGTTCTAGGACAACAGACTTACATTGATGGACCCCAATACTATCCCAGTAAGTGTCACAAAAAGCATGATACTGACCAATATGGCACACTGTCATCACCATATCATTGTACCCCACAAAAGGGTTTTGTGACAACTGAATAGAGGAGTGCAAGTATTAGATCTGAGCACTAGGGAAGACCTTCCAGAGAAATGGGAAAATACTGACTCATAAGTCTAAGTAGTCTAAAAAGCTAAGCTATGGAAAAAATACTGAGGGATATGAGCCCAGTCTGGTAATGTCAAGGGCAGGGCATTAACACTCAACCAGGAAAATTTCTTCAAGATGGTCACCAAGGCAAAGGACAAGGGCACCATTTATACATGCAGCCTATCTCAACCTGGTCACAGCATTCAACACAGTACTGCACGTGGGCATTGTAGGCAAGCTTTAACAATTACACATCACCTCCTCAGTCATGATTCTGACAGGCCAGAAGAATCAGGATGGGGGAATTCTACATTCACAAAATAGTTGGTATCTACTGGAGTCCTTCATGGATTTATGCTGCTGCCATTCACTTGTGGCTTGCACTTCTCTGAAGTTGTAGTTAATGTCAAAGGTGAATGGTGAACCAGGTTTGCAGATGATTACAAGCTAAGTGCAGTAATTGAATCCCTCAAAGATACAAGTATTCTAAGTAGGTCCTACCCAGAATAATAAATGGTTGCCACTGTCATGGTGTAAAATTCATTGGCCAACAAAAATTTATAATACAACATTTGAGAAAGACAGACTCCGCTGAAAATGACTAGATTGAGAAACCACACCAAGAGTAGAAACAATGGATGGTGTGTATGTGACCACATAGAAAATAGACTTGGACTTTGTTTCATCAGGAGTCTACTGTCATAACAACATCAGTGCATGTTGAGAAACCTACAAGACAGCATGCACCACCTGGGTGCAACAGTGTTATTTGTCCATTGTACTTAGCAGTTATTAGAATAATCTTAATACAGGGATGGGTTTGGTATGTACCCAACATCAATTACACATATTATTCAGAAGACATCTCAAATGGAAATGTCATTGTGGACATGTGAGACAAAATAGGACAGAATGAAAAGTTAAGTAATCTGAATAATTTCACATTAATCAGAACTATTGCTAAGCTAGATGTGGCTATTGACAAGCAACTTTGCATTTCAGTGCTTCATATACCAATGGAGAACATGCTGCACTTGAAGTATACATTTTGTTTTGCATTAAAATGCATGGGCTGATGATATTGCCATAACAGTGCCTGACATAGTTCAGCTATGAAGTAGGGAATGACTGGAGAATAACAACAGGCTCATAGGTCTTCGCTAGTCACGCAGTCCATGAAATGATTATGGTGCATAGCCCAAACTTCCACTTCCTGGAAAGCACTATCTGGTAAAATTACTTAATCTATGCCCCACAGTAGACAAGTAAGGGTGGCAAGTTTCAAGCCGTGTTTTTTTTTTTGTTACATGAAGCATCTCTTTAGTGCAGCAGAGATGAGGTCCTCTGCACTAACTGTTACACAGAGTTACATAGTTACATAATGTCTGACATCCTTTAGAGCTTGATCTTCCAGAGAAAGTTTATGTCAATAATGTGCATCAATAAGGACATAATGTTGCTGAAGATTGGACATTTCTGGCAGTCACTCCAAATAATGCAAACCATATGACCTGAGAAATGTCAACCTCTGTGTGGTTGCTGGAGGCTGTAAGTAAGGTCCTGCAAAGATATGATACCCAAAATACAATGGATTTAGATGATATTAAACTACCCAGGTATTATTAACACATTTATTTATATTTCTGTGCAGTGAATAAAGCCAAGCAATTAATAACAATATGAATTACGCAGCAGCTTTTCTACAATAGTCAGAAAGTCATAACTAAAATCATAAATAGTACTGCATACAACATAGTGATTTTCTGGGGGGGGGGGGCACTCACTAACATGCTTGCAGGAAATTTAGAACTAATTTAGGATGATCCTAGGACTTCTTGACATCAACAGTAGCTATCCCCTCTGACTTCACTAAGTGTAGGTGTGTCCCACTTGGATGGCTTTTAATGACATGCTGTTGCCACATACGCTTCCATAGTGAGAGCCAGACTCTGGAATTCTTGGCATGCTTTACTCTCCTACACTGACGTTCACACTCTATGGCACTGAACATGACTAAGCCCTGCATGCACCCCATAAAACTCAAGTAAAGTAGTTGCTTGGGTGGTGGAAGACCTAGGTGGCTAGGGTGGAACTGACTGGTGGGTCAGTCAGCCAATCACCACAAGAAAGCAGATGTTTGCTTGTAAAGGTTACAGCTATGGATAAAGGGCATTAGCTTGGTCCAGCCAGTCTCATGATAGTTGCCTACTGTGGTGTTTGCGTGGAAGCAAACATGCCTTCGAGAAGTCATAGCAATACCTTCCATGATAACAGAGCTGCTAATGTCAGGCGTAAGCAATACAGAGCTGGTGGCTGACAGGCTGTCAGTACACAGGGAATAAAGGGTTCCAGCGTGACTCTCACCCTCTAAGGATCAAATGCACTAACAGAGGGAAAGGGGGGGCCAATGGTCATCAAGCAGTGGGAATGAAAAAAATAGTGTGTGTGTGTGTGTGTGTATGTGTGTGTGTGTGTGTATGTATGTATATATATATATATATATATATATATATATATATATATATATATATATATATATATATATATATATATATCTATACAGGAGAGCTACAGAATCCTGAAAGCCCAGAATCCTGAGACAAAATCTCAAAAGTTCAAAATACTGAAAACACACAGGATACCAACACTTACTATATTCAAGCACAAGTACATACAGAAACATATTACCCTTCAGCTATATGCAGGGGGCAAGCCCCCTGAAACCCCCATGTGGGTGGCTGTGTCCCTCACACCCCCTGCTACTTAAATATATCAACTCTGAGATTGCACTTCATTACACTAAGTGCAATCTCGGAGATGATATATTTAAGTAGCGGGGGGCACAGCCCCCCACATGTGGGGAGTGCAGGGGGGCTTGTCCCCCTGCTTATATTTGGAGAAGAGTAATATGGTTTGTCTTTTATTTGTTTCTGTATTTACTTGTGCTGGAATATAGGTTTCTGAATTGGCTAAACAGCACATTGTAGGCAATAAAGATATTACTTTTGATCTGTAAGGTCCTGCATATATTCAAAAGAAAACAAACACAGAAAGGCAAGGTACATTTTCTCCAAACAGACATTCCTACAACCAGTCTGTGGACTGAGTGATTGTTTTTTCTCTGATTCACTCCTACCCGAGGCCAGCCCCTGCTATAATTAGTCATTACACTTTACAACCTTTCCTCCCCCCATCCTTCCTCCCCCCATCCAATATGGTCTTTGCAAAGGTGATTTAAACATATCCCCTCCTCCAATATGGTCTCTGCAAAGGTGATTTAAACCTGTGGTGCCATCTTGGATTCCCAAAGCAGCTGTCCGTACCCCTCTGGCCTTCAGTATACCTTGAAGTAAATGCTTATTCTGTCTGAAACAACAGTTGCAAAGTTGTTTATTGCACTGCTCCACTGAATATAACTGTTAGCTGTTGCACATCCCCAATTCTGATAATATAGCCCAAATAGGTCTAACCCTCTAAGTGAAAGCTATGGTTACCTTAACGCACGGTCTTTCCTTCATAAGTTCACTTCATACCTACACTCTTCTTTTCTAGTCTCTGTGCCTCTCTCCCCTCAGCATTTTGACCCTTCAGCCTACCTGGTCACAGTCATTACAGATTTTTTTTTTGGGCTTCTCCTTCACCCAGCCTGGTCAAACTGCTCCATTCGCCCTTGCTACACTCGGGCTCACTCTGCTCCCCTGCCCTGCCCCCATTCCCCACCCTCCCCCACTACACCTACATTTATCCATCCCCAAATCACTTGACATATTAACCACACCCAACAGCCAATTAATCACCACCCTCCTCAAACAATTTCCATAACCCCCCTCCAGTGTTATCCCTCCTATTCTAGCACTCTCATCAACCAGTTCCTCTCCAACCCTCTACTCACCCTCATGTAAAAAAAACAAAACTCCCTCTGTTACCTTTTTCCACTTCAGTATGCCTCTACTCCAGCATTCTACTCTGCTATCATTAGCCTCCCTACTCACATGTCTCACCGTAGCCTCCATCAGCACCAGTTGCTCTCTCCTAGCCACCCACTATAATAACCCAAAATGACCCACCCTACCCCACAATATAAACAACCTCCCTAGGCCAACAAAATTTCTCCCAACACCAAATTATCAACCTCCCACTTATCCTGTCCCTCCCAAGTATTTTGCCACACCTTCCAAAAGACAACCAAATCTCCAATTTAACTCCCTAATAATACAGTACCTCAAAGTTGTTACATCCATATCCACCAACTACTACTAGGTGGCGATATTCACTCCAATCCTGGCCCTGAAACCCCTACCAAAAACAATTCCCACCTCCCTTCCAAACAAAACCCCAATGACTTACTAATCCTGAACCTAAACATTCACAGTATTATCAACAAAATAGAAGAACTTCATTCCACCATCTCTTTATACAACCCAGACATCATTTTCATCACTGAAACATGGCTTAAACCACATATTAGCAACAACTCCATAATCCCACCTGGTTATAATATTCTTAGGTCTGACCAACTACTCAAAAATGTGGTGGAATAGTCCTATTACATAAAACTAACTTAAAAGTTCAACCACTACAGATAGATACCCCAGACTTCAAACATGCTGAAACCTTATTTACAAAACTCTGCCTAAATCAGCACAAACATCTTAACTTAATAGGCATCTATATACCTCCAGGTGACAATCTTCCAGTCCTTGAATCCATACTTCACTGGGCCTCCTACTCCCTATCCCAAGTAACCATCATATTAGGGGATGTAAACGTGGACTCTAACTATATACACTCTCCCACTCCCACCTGCCATATTAATCTCTATAATTTCACCCAACTCATCCGGTCCCCTACACGCATTGATAAAGCCACAAAAAGGGAATCCACACTAGACTGGATCCTCACCAACCAGCCCAATACTGCCCATCAATGGGGCACATTGGTCAACACACTTAGTGACCAAAACCCTACCTTCATACTTAGACATAGGCAAAAAATCACCAACTCTTCCTCCCTCCTACAAACCCTTTCCCGTAAAAATTTCCCTAAAGGCGACTTCCTGAGGGCCTTAAAATACTATGTAATAACCACAAACAAAAAACCAATTTCAATGCTCAAAACAAAAAATAAAATAAAAATTTCAAAATGTTAACAAAAAAACTCACAAAAATACCATAAACAAACCATTATCACATGACATACAAAAATGACAGTATAAACAGAATAATACAGTCTAACAATAAACAGATAAAAAACACACATGTTTAAAATAAAAATAATACTACATTAAACAATAAAATAATATAAATGCTATATTATTCAACATATTTAACAATAAAATATATTATTTTATTGTCCCAGTTGCTTTTAACAAGTGTGCTTATTTACCTTTAATGAAACACACATAAACTGGGTTACTTATACTCATCTGCTGCTGTTGTTATTTAATAATATATATTTTTCTATTGTTATAAGTAATAGTTCCCCTTTGAACAAATTAACAGTGTCTTAAAAATTAAAACTAAAAAGTGTGAGATATATCATTATATTTACATCCTTTCATATTGTGTCAATCCTCATTCCTTATGTTGGATGTATGTTCTTTAAATAACTCTGTTTTAGATTTTCTTTAAGTTTTTCCAACAACAAAGGAGGGACAGGTGTCACATACTTGTTACACAAAATACATTACAGTTAAACACAAGTGGCAAACAGTTAAAGTTTAGAAACTCTTTTGGAACAACAGAACACAAATATTTGCCAAATACTTAATGGATCACACTGTTGTAAAATCAAAACACAGCAACACATAACCATATTTTGAACAAGTACAATAGATGTATAAACAATAGATTAATTTACACCTATTTGTACCCTACATGCTAACATGCTTTTACATACTTTTTAATAAAAGAACACATCTCTACACCCCACAATGTATCATCCCATGTCCCTATGTATATGGAGGAATGTAACATACACATAATGCTTCTAGAAAAGCATGCTTTATCTATGGTATATCTCACAAATTTTAGTTTTTTTTTATGTGGGGGGTTATGTGTGGGGGACTTGTGTAAATTGGGGACTTATGTAATTTGTTAGACAATAGAGTAAGACTAGCAGCAGATGTGGCAGCAGGAGATTGAATGCTAGTTTCATTAAAGCCTGTGTTATTAAAAAACAACACACAAGACTTTAAAATAAGCAATATTTTAGTATAATATTGAATAATATATATTGAATAATATGATATTTTTAATTATAAGCACATTTTTTATGTAGTTTTATTAACAATATGTTTTTTTCTGTTTTTATTGTTTTGTTGTATTTTTTCATGTCATATGACCTGCTGTGTGATGTGATGTGTCTTGGGCTTGTATTTAAACATGATTTTTTTGTTGTGTTTTGTTGTACATTGACAAAGTTTTTGGCCAAAGCAGCTTTTTTTTTTGATAAAGGTTTTTGCTCTCAACATTTGGTTTTTTGGCCTTAATGTACTATGACTGGTCTCCCATCAAAACCTTTCCACTAGATAGTGCAGTTGAATACTTCAACTCCTCATTTCTCAACATCTACAACCAACTAGCCCCCATAAAAACAATTAGGATATGTAATAACCCTACCCCCCTGGCTCCAAAAAGCCACAAGAACCCTACTCCAAAATAGGGACAAAACTTGGAAAACCTGGCGATATTATAGAACACCTGCAACTAGGCAATACTTTCTTGAACTTTGGAATAAGGCCAAAAACAAGTAAAACTAGATAAACAAAACTATTACCTGTCCTTACAAAAGAAGTGTAATAGCAACCCTCAGAAATTCTGAGCAACAGTAAATAATATCCTTCAGCCTGGCAAATCCACGACTCCACCCCCCCAGTGTCCCCGGCACTGATCTCGATATTGCCTCCAGCTTTAACAGCTACTTCACCTCCTCCATTCTAAATATCATCCACCACCACCAACACTTCCCAACCCCCTACAACCCAACAAGACTGTATCCCCTTCTCACTCATGCCTGTACAAAAATCCTATGTATAAAAATTGCTAACTAAACTAAAACAAACCCACCAGCCTAGTCACTAAAAACATCCCTGCCGAATACCTGCAACTCGCATCCACAGTCATAGCCTACCCTATCTCATTACTAATTAACAGATCCATTACTGAAAACATGGTGGTAATCTTTTGGAAAACCTCTTTCATCATTCCCCTTCACAAAGGAGGACCCTCTATCAATCTCTCTAACTATTGCCCAATAGCAATTCTTTCACCCCTGTCAAAAATTCTAGAGATGCATACATCACCAAATCCTCTCCCACCTCAACACGGCTTCCACCCATCTCACAGTACCTCCACCGCCCTACTCAGATTTACCAACACTATAAACTCCTATAGGAACCCAGGCAATCTTGTCTCCACTACCTTCCTTGATTTATCCAAGGCATTTGACACGTTATCCCACAAAAATCATGTTCTCTCACAAAAAACTTTTAACTTGTCTCTCTGACCTTAACTTTGATACCCCCCACTCTGCTTTGGTTCAAAAGCTACTTAGGTAACTGTCACCAGTCCATCAAATGGATAAATTCCCTATCCCCCCCAACTCCCAGTCACCATAGGCATACCCCATGGTTCTATCTTTGGTCTACTTCTATTTAATATCTTCACCAACCAACTCCACCTAGCTACCACAAAAGCCGATATAGTCCAATATGCTGATGACACAACCCTCATATACTCTGCACCCAATATCCAACTTTTTCAGCAAAAAGCCCAACTTACCTTCACTGAAATTGAGAACTGGCTCAATAACTCGCAACTTATACTTAACCCCAAAAAACCCAACTCATGCTGTTGCACCCAACCAAACCTTCTAATCTCACCTTTTCTATTTTCTCCACCAATAACACCCAAATCACCCCAGTCTCTGAGGCAAAACTCCTAGGAATTACCATCGACCAACAACTCAAATTTAACAAACACATATCAGTAACCATCTCTAAGGTCCACAAAAAACTAGGCTCCCTGTATAGATGCAAAAGGTACCTCACCTCAGAATCTCGTATTGCCATAGCTAGAATTCCTCTTCTGTCCACACTGCTATATGCCTCTCCCTCACTAAGAAACCTAAATAAAACTGACTTAAACTCTCAACCTGCTACAACAAAATTGCCAGATTTGCCACCAATAGCAAGTCACGTTCCCACCATTGCCTTGCCCTACAAACCCTACATTGGCTAGAATTCCCCAACCTTCTAAAATATCACCAACTCAACTTAGCCCATCAAGTACTGTACTACCCTGAAAAAACACCTGCCCTGAACAACCTCCTCAACTTCCATAAACAATGTAGACAAGTACGGTCTAGCAACAAAGCCTTAATTTAAAACCAACTCCTGCAAAAACAACTTGGGGGAATCTCTTTTTGCTCATGAAATTGCCAAAACTTGGAACAACCTTCCTCCTGACCTTAGACTTCTAAATTCTACATTCTCCTTTAAGACTCACCTAAAGTCATATCTCTACTCCAACCACCTATGCAACTGTAAAAAGCCACCATAAAACAATATACTACTACAGGGAAACCTTTTTACAACTCAAGTGCATCCTCTGCCAGGGTCACTGTTCAGTCTGTACTATACTCCTCTGAACTCATCTTAATGCTCACTGTAAATACTGTAAATATTTGTACAAGTAGTCACCTGTTTACCCATCCATCAGTGTAATACAGTGACTATGCTCATCTTGTATAAAAATGTTTCACCTTTTTATCCAACAATTGAATTCTCATTGTTACTATCTAAAATATCTTTATATTGTAACATCTACCTGCAAATTTATATCTATGCTCTGACCTATTGTAAGCAGTTTTGTAACTTGTTATACTATGTTAAAGTAATCTACAACTTCTTCTCTCATGTTATTGTAAATAGTATTCTCTCTCTTTAATTATGCTGGAGCTTTTCTCCCCAGGACTCCGCTGAAAACGGACACCTGCTGTCCAGTTTGACTATCCTGGTTAACAAATGTAAAATAAATAAAATAAATAAGTAATGGTAAGTGTTGGTATCCTGTGTGTTTTCAGTATTTTGAACTTTCGAGATTTTGGTCTCAGGATTTTAGTCTTTCAGGATTCTGTATTGCTCCCATATGTATATATATATATATATATATATATATATATATATATATATATATATATATATATATATATATATCTGTATACATACACACACAGGCGCACACACATGCACACACACACACACACACACACACACACACACACACACACACACGTGTACATACATACATAAGAGAGAGAGCACTTACACAAGGTTCTGAATTTCAATTCTCCCCATCTTATATGCATCTCAATACCAGTAGACGTATTTTCACAACCCAGTATCAGTTACACAGCAGGATGATTTACTGCCATGTAGGCCTACAGGAGACAGAATCACAAACGGAAAGTGCCTTTATAAACATGGCTGATACAGGCAGCTCATCATCGGTTACAGGTTCCCTGCTGTGAACCAAAATGCCTAGCAGTTGTATTTAGACCTGCCGTGGACAATTAAGGTACAGCCTAACACTCCAGACATGGGTGACTTCAACTATCCTTCCATTAATTGTGAAAATAATATGAGACCAAACTCAATAGCACACTAGTTAATGGACTTTGTTAACTGAAATACCCTGGAAAACATAGTGCACTACACAGCCGGGGGGGGGGGGTGTATAATATTCCAGACATGGTCTTCACGAACATGAGTGAATGATGCAACAGCTCACTTGCAGTGCCTACACTGGTTAAATCGGACCATAAATCATTCATTATTGAAGTATCAATAGGGCCAGAAGTACCAAAAGGTGAAGTCAGGCCAAAAAATTTCACCAAAGCAAACTATACCCTCCTAAGGGAAGGTGTACATGACTGCCAAGCTCCAGTTTCCAGAGTTCGCATTCATGACTATACTAAAGTACACACTGATGCCATCTAAAAACTTGTAGACAAATGTATAGACACAATAATGCAGGACATGATTAAAGCAAGATGCTCATAAAAGAAAAAAAGAAAGCCCGCTGAATGTCCTGCATCAAAAAGGTATACAACAGGAAAGAAAGTGATGTCTACAAAGACAAAAGTGAGATGATAGAAATGCAAAAGCACCCTTCTTAGCCTAAGCAATCAAATAAGAAAACACATAAAATCTTCAAAAGGCAAGTAAGAAAAAAATTTTTTGCAAACATAGCCAAGGATAACCATAAGGATTTCTTCAGCTACATCTGCAACCTAAAAGGTATGACTCTGATGTGTGCTGAATAATTGTGAATGGGGTAACACACATTGACCATATGGAAATTGCAAACGGGCTAGCAGACAGGTTAGGCAAGAATTACAACACCCATTTCCCTCAAGCATACAGTCTTCATCATCTCCTGGTCCATGCATCTCCAAAGTGCAATTCATCAATGCTATCTCCAAGGCTAAGAATACAGCCTCCATGGGACCAGAAGTCACTCTAGGCTGCATTCTTAATGTTGTAAAACAAGAGCTAGCTGCACCATTAGGCACAACACAGATGGAGTAGTAGTTATGTCCTAGTTATGTCCTCACTGAATGCGTGACACCTGAATGTTAACCCCCTCCACAAGTGCGGCTCGGCAATAGATGCAGTTAACTATAGACCCAGAATCTTACCCAGCCTCATCTGTAAGGCAATGGAATGAATCATCATGGATCTCTTAAATAAGGATAGAGATGACCCCCAAACATGGATCAGTCCCTGTTCTGTTTTGTCAAGGGCAGGTCATGCATGCTAAACCTGCTGTATGTCTTCGATTACATGAACAGAGCCAGAGACAATGGCAAAGCCGTGCACACTGCCTGTATTGAGTTTCCCAAGACCTTCAACACTATTCCCACATTTGTTTATCACTGACAAACTAACCCTGCTGAATGTCAACCCCTATGTTGTCAGGTGTGTTGCAAACTGGTTGTCAGATTGACAAAACTCAGTCAAAGTGAGAGACTTTACGTATACCAGCAGAGCTGTTTCACCAGTGGTGTCCCACAAAGGTCAGAGCTGGGGCCACTCTTGTTTGGCATATACTTCTCCAAAGTCCATGTCACAAACGGAGGGGCTGTGGCTAACCAAGTTTGATGATGACTGCAAATTTGGTGCCATCATAGAATCACCTGGAGATGTCAGCATACTTCAAAAGGGGATCACACAGAACAATGATTGGTGCCAAACTGATGGTGTTAAAGTAAATGCTAAGAAATGCATCACCATTCTCTTGTGTAAAAACAACATCCTTGATGATTATAAAACAAACAATAATAACCTAAGTACCTGTTCAGTAGTGAGAGACCTGGGAACACAACTGACTGTGAGCTGAACTTTGACCAGCATGTGTCTAGTGTGGTGAGGAAGGCATTCTACATTGTTCACCTGATTAGCCAAGGTGTTGCCTGAAAAGCAAAATAGGTTATAACCACCCTGTACTCATCCCTCATCAGGCCTGTCAAAGAGTATAAAGCTCCCTTTGGTATGTAATATACCAAACACTTGCAGCAACTTGAGAGAGCTCAGAAATTTCTAATAGAAAATTCAGGGTCTCGAGCACATGTGTTATACGGACAAACTGCAGTGGCTGTCAGTGTACTCATTAGCATGTAGAGTAGTTAGAAGCAAATTATGTCTGGTTTACAGGACTATCTCTGGCCCGAATGTAACAGAAATGCTGCACATACATAAATCAAATGATACTAGTCACCTGTTCCAGGGACATCAGTCTGGCCATTGACATAAACAGGTCCTGTTGGTGAGACGGATATATCTCACAGTGGTTGACACTGCTCTGGGATAGGCTGTCAATCCATATCAAGCAGAGTACCTGGCTGATCCTGTTTAAGCTCAACCCTCATCATTCTAAGCTGAAAACACTATATGTCAGCCTAGGATGACATGACTGACAGACATCGATGCTTTGCGAGAAATGGTCTTCATCTGTCACCCTTCGGATTTTGGCTAATGGCTAAGGCTCTTGCCACCCCCATAGTACCTTTTTAGGCAATGTCTCAAGGAACAAATTCCCTGCATAAAAACTCCATCTAAAAATCAACATCTTTGTTATGTTGCTAAACGCTAAGAGTCGCTACACGAAACCGCAGTCACTGGAAGCTGTTCTCACCTTGGAAGATGCAAATGTTTGTGGAGTCATGGAGACCTGGTTCAAGGCAGTGGGGAGCACCTCAGCCATACTGGATTCCACACATTCAGACCTCAAACTGAATGCATGAAATCTAAAGGAGGTGATGTATCAGTATTCATTAAGGATAAATACACCTCCAGACTGGTTATCAGTATGATTCCCTGGAGGCACTTCAGGTGCAATTAACTGCTGGTAGGACACCTATTCTGGTCACTGGCAGCTACATGACCCCACTATTACTTAGGACACCCAGTCTGCCTATTTGGATGTACTTGAGTCTACCAAGATACATCCAAACACCATGGTTTTGGGCAACGCTAACTGACTGGTGTCAATTAATTGTGCCCTAACTCACTTGCCCAAAGGTTGAAAGACTTCATTAACTCCAGTGCCCTGAACCAGCTGCTTGTTAGCCCCACAAGGGGTTCCAACATCCTAGATCTACTGCTTACCAATATGGGGGAGCACTGTAGCACCCCCACTGTGAGGTACCCCTGGTGATATCTGACCACAAATTGGTCTAATTCAAATTAACTATCAAACCTAAACCCCCCCCATCACCAACTAAACTAAAAAACTTCTCCAAAGCATAATATAACCTCTTATGGGATGGTATAAATAGCTTCACTGCACCCCCTCCCTCAGAAGGAACTGTCAACTATGCTGAGCTCTACACCAATGCTTTATATGAACACCTGTATAACTGCATTGACTCGGCTGTACCTGATAAGACCAAAGCAAGCTCCTCAAAGAAGAGCAAACCTGCCTGGCATACAACTTCCATTAACAGGCTTTACAATAAGAGGAAGAAATTGCTGTCTAAGAGTAAGGGGGAACAAGCCCTCCTAAACTGGAAACACTCCCTCCTTAGCTTAAACAAGCAAATAAGACTTCTTGTGAAGTTATCCAAAGCAAACTACAAGTACAAATTAGCTTCCTCAACAAAGGGCGACCACAAGGCATTTGACAGTTACATCCATAACCTAAATGGAAAGTCCCTGATTTGTGCAGTAGTGGTAGTTAATGATACCACCCATACTGAGCTTGTGGACATAGGTAACCTGTTGGCCAACAGGTTCTGTGAAAACTTCACTGCCCTATCCCCGACAGACATACCCCATGACATCCTTACTACCTGTCCATTACCTTGCATCTGTAATGAGCAGGTCATAAATGGCCTCTCTAAGGCTAAAAACACAGCATCTATGGGACCTGATAACATCCCAGGTTGCATCTATGGGACCTGATAACATCCCAGGCTGCATCCTGCATGGGCTGCAACATGAATTAGCTACACCATTGAGTACTCTTTTCAGTCATAGTTTAAGCACCAGCTTCATACAAGCTGAATGGCAAACAACCGCAGTTATTGCCTAGTACAAAGGTGGTGAGGCCTGTAACTATTGACCTATAGCCTGACGAGCCTTATCTGCAAGGACATGGAGAGAATCATCATGGACCTTATCATGAAAGAAATAGGTAATCTCCAAACAACTGTCCCTACTCAGTTTGGATTTGTCAAAGGGAGATGATGCTTTTTAAACCTGATGGACTTCTTAGAGACAGTCCACAAGCCCCTGGACGAGGGGAAATCTGTGCATACAGCCTACCTGGAGTTAGCATAGGCATTTGATACTATCACCCACTCAGGCATCATTGGCAAACTCACTTAGCTAGGCACGAACCCTTATATCATTAGATGGGTCACTAACTGGCTGACTTATAGAACTCGTATAGTCAAAATACGGAAATCCACCTCCATCAGCAAGTAAATGTAGACAAAGCCTGACAAAATAGGGGTGTGTGACAAAGGCCAAAAATTAGGGACATATTTTGAATGCTGATCTTATTATCATAGAGAGTTGCAAGAGTAACAAGGTTTAACATATATTTTAAGAAGGATTTAAAGTTTGAAACTCAAATGTATGCCATTATCTAGTGACTTCAACCCTCATATCACCACAGTGATGTGCCAGAAAAACGCAAATGTTATAAAGCCTGTAGTGGTATCCTCCCCTCCACACACACACACACACACACACACACACACACACACACACACACACGCGCGCACACAAACACACACCCCATCCCCAGTGAACACAAAAGTAATTTCATGCAGTGGGCTTAATTTGAGAAAGTAATGATTTGTCTTACGCTTCACAATGTTAAATCTTCAGAAATGAGAACCGGTAAGAATGTCACCTTTTGTAATCACTGACATTCACTGCGCATACTAAAGGTTTGCAAGCCAGTCTTCTGATGAGTTTATACTGGCACAAAGCAATTTTCAAAAAAAAATTTGCCATACAATTCTCTCTGAATGTATATTTGACAAGCTCTGTCTGTTAACAACTAACAAATGCAAAAACCTACAATAGTGCTATATGCTTATCCAATCAGTGTGAATTGCAGAGTGAACCCTGGCAAACACTTTCCTAACCTACAGCTATGAGTAAGGAGTATAAATAATAAAATTATAATGGAAATGCTTTAGGCATCGATAAGGAAATGCTATACATGATCCTTCTATACTGATGCTGCTCAAAGCAGGAAACAAAAGCAAAACCAAAACCAAAAAAAGAAACTGATATTATAGGTGGTGTGCAGTTGCTACAGATTATACAGAGTGCTACTGTGCACTGGTTCTACAGAAATAAAATCTTTTTCATTCTAGCAAGCCACACAGGCAGAAAATCTGTCATTGCTGCTGAAATCTGAAAATGTAGTCTTTATGTCCGTTTGTAGCTAGGCAGCCGAATCGGTAAAGTGTATATCTCCCTGCATAGTTTCTGCTCTCCCGTTTTAGTTAAAAAAAATGTTCGGAAACAGATACAAAGCAGCAAACAGCTGCGGAAGTGTAGACCACACCAAAAACAGTTTCTGGGTTAGGTTTTCAGCTATCCCTGCACTACAGCAAAGAGCAGTGACATCGGCAACATTTCATTCACTCTTAGAGATAAACTACTTCAGCATGAACAGGACTGGTGAGCGGCAGCATTTCTCTGTTTCGATACATGTTGAAACTCAATGCTGCCAAAATCAGAAGGTTTACTTGTGCCCATTTGCAGTTAACCAGCCCAGTTGCTACAGTGTATACCCTCAAGAGCTTCATTTCAGCTATCCAGATTTAGTTAGCAAAAAAAAAAAAAAAGATTTTACAAGCAGCTATGATGCAGCAAACAGCTGCAAAAGGGTAGACCACACACAGAGCAGTACGTTGGTTCAGCTAGCATCCTATATAGTAAAGAGCACTGACGATCGGCAACATTTCTCTTTAGCATTGCATCTAGGTACTTACAGTAAAGGATTGGGACATAAAAGTTTGCACTTACCAAGTAAGTTATTCAAGCTGCCAAAATGCATCAGAACCGCAGTGGATTGTGTTCGTTTTCCCAGGGGAAGGAAAATAATCCTGGGAAAGGTCAGGATAGGGTTTCATTTTAAGAGCTGAGGGTAGGAAAGGGGTGTGTATGCTGACATCGGAATGTGAGTGGTACTCTGTGAGTCAAACTGAGAGAGGGACGCTCCTGAATTAAAAAGAGTTGAATTGCCAAAAAACTAAGGGGAAATGTGCAGAAACAGTGGCACAGATGCACTTTATACTACTTATTGTATGCATTGGTGGAAAAAAAAAGAAAAATGTTCTTGCAGCTGCATCTTTGACACTCTCCCCTTAATATGTAAATGGAGTTACTGCTGCTGAATTCACATCTTCCATACCAAATATTCTCATTTATTTCTTTAGAAATCTACTCTCTTTTGTTATATTTCATTTCTAGGTCCATATGGTCATTCCCTTCTAGGTTCCCCAATACATACTCACTTTTGCAGACCAAATATTCTCATGTATTTCTTCAGAAACATGCCATGTTGTGCTATATTTTCCCTTCTAGGTCCTCCTGATGCATCCTCACTATTGCAAATCTGGTTATATTTCCTAGCCATAAATAATAATATCTACTGAAGGCTTATATTCTTCTTCTTTCAGCTTTTCCCGGTTAGGGGTCAACACAGTGGATCATCTGTCCGCTCATGATTGGCAGTGGAGTTTTACAGTGTCGAGTTGCCAGCCCGGTGCCCAACCTTCCACAGAAGGCATATATGCACACACTCACACTTAGGGCCAATTTGGAGTGTCCAATCCAACTACTGCATGTCTTTGGGATGTGGGAGGAAACCGGAGCACCCGGAGGAAACCCACGCGACCTCAGGGAGGACATGCAGACTCCACACAGAAGGCACCCCAGCCAAGAATCGAACCGGAGAACCTCTTGCTGTGAGGCGGCAACGCTAACCGCTGCGCCACCGTGGCCACCCTACTGAAGGCTTATATGTCTCATGTAATTCTTCTGCACTGCATAGCAGCACTACATAGCAGCAGTTTTAGGAAGAACATCAGTGCATAACAGGGTAACTCTTCTCCTTTCCAATAATACATCACTACCACAAATCTGACTTTGTCCTGCCCCTCTTTTCCCTATTAGAGTTTCTTTCACATTTCACATTTCACATTGACAAAAAGGAAGGAGTTAGAGCTGGACATGGCAGAGTTAAAGATGTTAAGATTTGCACTGGGTGTGACAAGGGTGGACAGAATTAGGAATAAGTATATTAGAGGGTCAGCTCAGGTTGGAAGGTTTGGAGACAAAGCCAGAGAGGCAAGATTACATTGGTCTGGACATCTGCTGAGGAGGGATGCAGAGTATATTGGAAAAAAGATGTTAAGGATGAAGATGCCGGGTAACAGGAAAAGAGGAAGGCCTAAGATAAGGTTTATGGATGTGGTGAGAGAGGACATGCAGGTGGTTGGAGTGACAGAGCAAGATGCAGAGGACAGGAAGAAATGGAAACAGATGATCCATTGTGGCAGCCCCTAACGGGAGCAGCTGAAAGAAGAAGAAGATTTGACATTTGTTAGCCGGGTTAGTCTGGCTGGGCAAATGCCCTTTTTCAGCAGAGACCTGAAGAGAAAAGCATCAGTCAAAAAAATTATAATTCAGCAAGTATTAGGCATATTAACATAAGAGGAAACTAGTTTTGTCTTATACATAGTTAAAACAAAGAGCATAATAGAAAAAGTTATTTTGCACAAAAATCTGGTTATAGTTCATAACATTATTACGTTAAAATAATTTGAAAAAAAATAATCAAAATACAATTGTACTTAAGGAGTGAACTAAGATAGTAGATGTAATGCATTGAGAGGAAGCCTGTTAGTGGTATAAGAATAGTCTGAGAATTAGAATATATTACTCATAGCTTGGAGATATGATGAGGGAAACAACAGAGGTTAGAGGAGAACAGAGGCAGAGGGGGTAGCATTCAAGTAGGATTGTTACAGGAGCAGGTCCAGCAGTTTAGTAGATATTCCTTTAATGCTAGTTTAAAACTGATTGTGTTAAGTGATCGGACATGGAGAGGAAGTTTGTTCCAAGCATAGGTGACTGAGTGACTATAAAGTAGGTTGCCAATGGATTTAATGGGTTTGGAAATTTGCAGAAAGTGTTGGTCAGAGCTACATAGTTCACAGTTAGGAACATATTGGGAGATGAGACTTGCTAGAGAGGGACAGGCTAGGGGTTGGTGAAGGATAGAGTGAGTCAGGTGAAGCTGAGGCAGGAGGAGTTGGTGGTGAAATTCTAGCCAGTGTAGTTTTTTTAAGGAAAGGCAATGGTGTGAACGATATGGGAGATTACTGGCAAATCTATCTATTTTATTGTAATTGAGTTCAAGTTTAGTAGGCAGATTCTTTTGGAGGTTAGTTAATATTGGGGCAGCATATAATAGGGTAGGGAGTAGGTAGGCTTGAGCTAAGGACAATTTAGATTCTTGAGTTAGGAATTTTTTGTTTCTGTAAAGTAGTCCGAGTTTCTGGTCTGTCTTTTTCATGCAATTATTGACATGGATGTCAAATTTAAATTCGTTGTATACATAAACCCCAAGTAGTTTAGTGTGAGATTTAATGTTGATAGTAGTGTTATTTACTGAGAAAACAGAGAATGTGGATTTGAGGTGTTGGAATAGTGCTAAGTAGAAGTTGGTTGGTTCTGAGCCATTTTTCAGCTGAGTGCAGAGATTCTTGGGTGAGTAGGTGAGGTAGATTGTCAGAAGTGGAGATGATAGTGGAATCGTCAGCATATTGTATAAGAGTGGAGTGTGGGCAGGATTGGTAAAGATTATTAGCAAAGATATTGAATAACAGGAGCCCCAGGATGGAGCCTTGGGGACCCCGGTTTGAACGGAGAGGAATGAGGAAGTTGCAGAGAGCCATTTAACAGATTGTAGTCTAATAGATAGGTAAATAGAGAACCATCTGAGAGTTGAGTTTGAAAGACTGAGGTAAGCTAATTTTGAGAGAAGGAGGTTGTGGGATACAGTGTCAAAAGCTTTATAGAGGTAGAGGAACAGGCATGAGACTAATTTGTTATTGTCAAGAGATATAGAGGTAGAATGAGTAAAAAATGTTAGTGCAGAAGTTGTGCTGTGATGAGGATGGAAACCAAATTGTGTGGGGGTGAGGAGGTTTTTTGAATACGGTGTGTAATGAGCTGTTTATGCATGCATTTTCAAGAATTTTAGAAAGGGGAGATAGAATAGCAGACCTTTTTCCTTAAAGACAAAAGGTACAGAGTTTCATTCTCACCTTTAAGGGAAATTGGCTAGGCTTACAATGGCCCACAAGGGCAGCAAGCCTAGTACATACTTATGAATCCTGTGAATCTTATGAAGGTAAAATGGTACACACCACATACCTTGACCTGGCCAAATCATTTTGAAGTAATCCCCCAGATGAGCACAGCAGGAAAGCTAAATAAACTGGGAATAAACCCCATGTCACCAACTGTATTGCCATCTGGCACAC
The DNA here is from genome assembly GCF_019279795.1 of Protopterus annectens. Lineage (NCBI taxonomy): Eukaryota > Metazoa > Chordata > Ceratodontiformes > Protopteridae > Protopterus > Protopterus annectens. Next base: position 1,167,348,852 of record NC_056744.1, read on the forward strand.
ATGTTGGCTATTAGACTTCAAAATGGAGGAAACTACTTCCACAAACAGACCAGTCACCTCAGTACTACAACTTTTCTTGTTTGGCATTGACTTCATTAAAGTAAAAGCCAATATCAAAGATCTCTGACTGACTGAGTCTGCGGATGACTGCAAGCTAAGAGCAGTCAATGAATCTCTAAATGACTTAGCCATCCTACAGTAAGATTTATTCCAAATAACTAACTGGTGCCAAAATCATGGACTGAAACTAAATGCCAAAAATGCATTTTCGTATCCTTTGGGAAGTAATCTACCAGGAGAACTACCACATTGACAATGTGCCCTTAAGAGTTGACCCAGTTGTTCAGGATTTAGGAACTCATGTGGACAGTGACCTAACTTTTGATTAACATATGTCTACTGTTATAAGAAAGTCCTTCTATATTGTGCAGCTTATAATCAAAGGGATTGTGTCTAGATCTAGGGATGTCATTGTACCTCTTTATTCAGTCCTCATTCCAGTCATTGAGTATAATGCCCTCTTTGGCATGTACCTGTCCAGACACATGCAACAACTGTAATGCACAGACATAACTTACTAAAAAGATATGTGGCCTAAATAATATGTCCCAGATGGACTGACTCAAAGCCCTGTCCCTATACTCAGTATCCTACAGACTGCCAAGTGGTGACTTGTGTCTGGCATACAAGGAATCATCCGGCCCAATACTGATGGACCTGTTGTACATCAGCAAGTCAAATAGCTTCCAAAATATTCAATCTAAAGATCTAAATTTCTTCTGCAACATCAACCATACAGTTTGGAGGGACAGGTATATCTCACAGAGAACAGACTCCCTATTCACATACAACAAAGCTTGTCCCTGTCCATATTCAAGTGCAACTTGGATCACTGAATGAGTAATAGAAAATTTACCTGGGAACTGCCCTTGTAATACTAATGGACAGAGGTGGCTCCTAAACTGTTTATCCCATGCATGGGTCCCTTCAAATTATCTATGGTATGATTCCAGTTATTTCTACTAGGGGTAATTACTGACTGTGGGATGATTAAGGCCAATCTAACACCAAGCAGTATAGGTTAATGCAAGTAGAAAAAGAGAAATTGGCTAGGCTTAAAATAGTCCTTAGGGGCAGTTAACCTAGTACTTACATATGAACCTGTTTGTTTTCTCCCACTTCAGTTAATATAATTCACTGTGAACCAGGTGATGCCTGCCTTGGCCATATTATATTTTGCTCTACATGACTTGAGTCCCATTATTAATTCCTTACTTTCTTACCCACATTCTTCATTCTGTTATTCTGAGGCTGGTAGATGTCCTTAGCATGAGGTTTCAGTCATCTGGAACGTGTTTCAATATTTGCTACTGACTGTACCTGTGGAATCTTATCCCTTATTGGTTTCTTTAGTCTCCTAACTCTGCAGGACTTCAAAAGTTTTCTGAAGGTCCATGTGGTTCAATTTAGCTTATAACATACAAAAACATTTACTTATTTGTTATTTTAATGTCAATTAACCTTGTTATTTACTGAATGGCTTTTTGTGTGCATTAGTTTATTATATGTAATTAAGTAAATAAAAAAAGTTCAAATATCTCCTAACATACATGAAATAAAGCTTTCTCTAAATGACATGGTGCCATAATACATTACCCTTCAATGAGCAAGATACTACAAAATCAATTCTGATGCAAAAAACATTTCTGTATAAACTGTAAGATATAATATGTGAATTAGTTAGCTGGAGAAAGGGAGGGATTGCATCTTATGTTTTCATATGTTATACCTAGCTGGGGCAGTTTGTTTTGGGAAAGATTCATCCGTTAAGTAGATGGACTTAGTTTTCAATGAGGCATAGGACTTGAATGCATGGAAACCACATCTTCTTCTTATATTTTTTTACTGCTGGAAGTTGTAAATATATTTTATATAGTAAGCATTACAGTGATGTCCTTCTATTCCTATGTTGCAGTATTCTTGGTGTGGGATTTCCTGCCTTCAGGCGACCCGAACGTCGGCTCCTATACAAAAAGTTCAGCTTGGCTATTGCAGCTGCGTGGGATGTCACACGTAGGGCCATAAACCAGGGACCTTATCTGTGACATGTTCACACACAATCCTCAGAACTTTTCAGCCACAGATGACTTCACATCGTTCGATCGTGCTCCAGATGTCGGATCGAATATAGATAAGTAACCTGTTGGGTTTTTGCATTTTTAATATTTTACTGATCTTTCACATTGTTTAAGCTTGGTTGTTGTAGCTTTCAGCTGATGTCAGGTAAAAAGGGAAGGTGCCAATGCAGGCACCAAATTCCCCATAAGGACGCCCATGACAAATGCGTTAGGCCAGGAACATGACCGTATAACCTGCTCTATTTGTAAAAACTTTGTGCCTAAGACCTTATGTAGCCATCTGACAGCTTTAAATTTTTACTTAGAAAACCAATGCCTCAAACGGCTGGCTCTCAGGATGGATCCCACTTTGGAGGCCACCCAAGAACCTCTGCATAAGAAGGCCAAGATGCCTAGGCCGTCATCGCCTGCCGCTTTGCTCCCAGATGCCTCACCAACTACCGATGTTGGAGTTGAGGAGCGCACGGCAGATCTGTCGGCTCCATCGACCTCCCTCGTGGAGGCCGCTGTTCAGCCGACGACCATCACTTCCACAGAACTTTCTCAGACACCAACACTGGTCAATGTCAAGGGGGAACCAGATTTGATGGTTCCTTCGACCGGGATTTAGGCCTCGGATACAGTCGTTGTCAAACCCAGTTCTAGACCTAAGGCCACTTCAACCAAAAAGAAGCAGAAAACAAAACAATTTATGCCTGCTTCTGAAGGCCCTCCAGACTAGGAGGCCTTCACCTCTTCTCTTATGCAGGCATTTATGGCCCTCAGGCCTTCTGCCTCACCCACTACTACCTTTGCTTCTTCCATTCCCATGCCCCCCCCCTTGATGAAGAAGACCATGAATCTTCCTACTCTTCCACAGATTAATCCATCTCTTATGCACCCAAATTGCTTCTCAAAAGGCATATTATTCTCCTGATGAGGACTCTGTGGAAGGGGATTCTCCACTTGAAGACATTACATTTGGGGAAACCATCACCAAAATGAAAGACTATTTCAAATGGGATACTTCCCAAATGACAGAAACCCCAAAAAAATACTTTGAACTGCTGCAAGTAGAATCTCCCTCCCCTACAGCTGTACCCCCTGTTCTTCCAGCATACTTGGATGCTTTTTCTGCAGCCTCTAGAACTCCTGACTCACAGCATCCTGCACCTAAATGCCCAGACCACTTCTACAAGGTGCCAGAGGAACAAAACTTCCTCATAAAGTCACCTTTAGTAGACCCAGCAGTGATTGCCACTGCCCCTGATAAACAGTGTAGGTTGTTACCTTCTGCCTCCTTTTTGCCCATGGATAAAGACAGCAAATCCATCGATAGGATAGGCAAGAAGGTGTACACTTCCTCCACTTTGGCCTTCAGGACCATTAACTATCAAACTCACATGACCAAGTATGCCCTGGACTTAGTATCCCAAGCCACCTCTATGCTGGCTTCAATTCCTGACAGTCCTATTAAAATGGATATCTCCTTCAAATTGTCCTTAGCACTACAAGTGGCTAGACACTCTATAAGATGCAGCTATGATGCTGCAGAAGCTTCTGCTTGCTCTGCAGCATCAGCATCTGTCCTTGGGAGATATTCCTGGCTTAGACTACAGAATCTGCCAGAGGACTTGCCCCCCTGGATCACAACTTCCTCTTTGGAAAGCAATCTGCAGACCTATTTAAGAATCTGCAAGAAAAAAACAAAGAATTACAGGATGTAAAACATCTCCTGGTATCCCCTATACCCAAATTTTATAGGAACTACCCAGCTAAGACTAGCTTTGTTAGGCGTAACCTGCATTCTGCGGCCTCCTCCTCCAGACCCAGAAGAGGAACTAGAAGACATTCCTCATCCAGGCCTACTGGCCCACCTCCTCAACCTAGACAACCCTTTCAGGACAGGGGAGGTACTAATAATGTGTGACTGTCTTACTCATCTGCCCCTCTCGGCACGCCTTACCCACTGTCTCCCCTTCTGGCAGAAAATCACTACAGACCAATGGGTACTAACCATTATTCAAAAAGGGTGCTTTCTATCCTGGAAACAAATTCCCCCTGGAAGGGCATTCCATTCCCCCCCAAAAAACAATGCCATCTCCTTCCACAAATTCTGTCAGACCTGCAACAACAAGGCACAATAGAGCCTGTTCCCACAGGACAAGAAGGAAAGGGATTCTACTCCCGTCTGTTCCTGGTCCCTCAAAAGGAAGGTCCCTGGAGACCCATTCTGGAGCTCTCATTCCTAAATATTTATCTGCAAGTACCCAACTTCAAAATGCTGACACTTCCCACTCTCACCCCTCATACCCTCAAATGCCTTCATGGTCACCTTGGACCTAAAGATGCTTACCTGCACATTCCAATCAGGGCCTCACACAGGTGTTTCCTGTGTTTCTCTGGCCCATTCTCGCACTTCCAATTTACGACCTTGCCCTTTGGTTTATCCACTGCCCCAGGAGTGTTTACAAAGTGTCCAGCTCCAGCCATAGCCTTCTGCAGGATCCAAGGAATCCAGATTTACCCATATCTGGATGACATCCTTAGCCTAGCACAGTCCAAAGATTCTCACGTAAGACATCTACACTTCACTCTGTCTCTTCTACAAAGTCTAGGGTTCACCCGAAACCTGAAGAAGTCCTCCCTGAACCCAGACAAGGACAAGATATTCCTAGGTTGCAGAATCAATACAGACTGAATGAAAGTCTTCCACCCAAAGGACAAGGTTCTATCTCTAACTTCCCACTTCAAGAAAGTCATGACTTCCCAGACAGTCACTGCAAGGCAATTCCTTCGACTCCTGGGATTGATGGCAGCAACCATTCCCATGCTACCATTGGCCAGAATGCATATGCAAAAACTGCAATGGTACCTAAAAAATATCTGGTCACAACACCAGAATCACTTGGAACAAGTTATCTCCCTACTTCCTTGTTTAAAGAAGGAGATCATTTGGTGGATCCACCAAGTACAACTAAACCCGGGGCTTCCACTGCATCGCCCCTCAACCCACACAAAGTTTGCATACAGATGCCTCAGACTCAGGTTGGGGAGCCACCTTACACTCTTACAGAGTTCATGCCCAGTGGCAAACTCCCATAAGAACCAAACACATCAATGTAAAGGAGATGACAGCAGTTCTTTTAGCTCTACAGACCATCATACCCCTTCTGCTACCAGGTCCTCTTCTGATAGTGACGGACAATACCACTGTAATGTGGTACATCAATAAACAGGGAGGTACCAAGGCATACCAATTGTGTAGGCTAGCCCTAATAATTTGGGACCTAGCATTCCAGCACAACCTATCCCTGCAAGCCAGCTACATCCCTTCACAGGACAACAAGAAAGCAGAACTCCTGAGCATTACATCCTCTCCACAACACGAATGGATGCTGGACAGGATGGTCTTCCTAGACATAGTCCAACGGTGGGGCAGCCCACAAATAGACCTGTTTGCCTCCCCCCAGAACAGGCAACTGCAGACCTTCTGCACAAAGACTTACTTCCCCCTAGCCTGGAGAGTAGACATCTTCAGTTTCATCTGGGAGGGAAAGTTCCTATACGCCCCCCCCCTTCCCTCTGATCCAAAAAGTCCTTCAGAAAATCAGGAAGGACAAACCAAAAATCTTGCTAGTGACTCCCTACTGGCCAAGGCAGCACTGGTTACCCCTTCTACACAATTTAGCCAAGAGCAATCACTGCAAGTTACCGCACAAGGTGGACCTTCTGACACAAGACAAAGGAACTCTCCTACACCCACACCTGCAAAAGCTATCCCTAACTCTGTGGGTGATAAATTACTAACTCCATTCAGACACCACTATTCAGAGGATGTGCTATCAGTCCTGAGGGAAGCCAGGAAACCCACTACTAGAAAATCATACCTTGCTAAATGGGAAAGATTTACTCAGTGGTGTCTGGGACAGGAAAGGGACCCTTATGAGGCTGACAGCCCCCTAGTGCTCTCATATGTGTCAACTTATAAGGGGTGGACTTTCCTATTCATCAGCGAAAGTGCACCTCTCCACATTATCAGCCTGCTTACCTTTAGATCCTCCCTTGATAGCCAGGCTACATGTGAAACTCTTCCTCAAAGGGGTCTCACATATCAGACCACCTAAGAAGCCTATCCCTCCTCCATGGGATCTGAACTTCATCCTGAAATAACTCACCCAGCTCCCCTTAGAACTGGCTAATACAGCCTTTCTGCAGTTTTATACTTGGAAACAGTACTGTTAGTGGCTATTACCTCTGCCAGAAGGGTTTCTGAGCTACTAGCCTTAATGGCATGCTCACCTTACACCATTTTTCATAGTGACAGGGTCACACTGAGAACTAACCCTTCCTTCATGCCCAAGGTAATTAATGACTTATCTCTAAATCAGTCCATTAACCTACCCAAATTTTTCCCCTCTCCCACTAACCAAGGAGAGAGGATACTCCACTCTTTAGATGTCCACAGGCAACTGAGATTTTACCTGGACAAGACTAAAAACATAAGGAAATCCAAACAACTCTTTGTATCTTTCCACCCCAGGGCATTGAGCAGGGCAGTCACCAACTAGACCATTGCATCCTGGATTAGAAAGGCAATCAGTTTCTGCTACTCACACCACAGAACCCCCCCTCCAGATGGGATTAAGATGCACTCCACAAGAGCAGTGGCCACTTCCAAGGCCTTCCAAAAAGGGACGGACACAGCTTCCATTATGGAAGCAGCTACATAGTCCACTATCCACACTTTCACCAAACATTACAAATTAGTCAAAATCTTCAAATCCCATGCAGGATTTGCCAGGGCAATCCTACAAGGCTTTGTAGAATCATCTTCTGCTTCTGCCACCCTTTCATCAAACTAAGTTGTGGTGATCGCCCACTCCAAGAATACTGCAACATAGGAATAGAAGGACATGGAATAGTTGTGTAAATTCTTACCATAACCATAGATGTCCTTTTCTTCCATGTTGCAGTATTCCTTCCCAGCCACCAATCCCCCTGACAGACTCTACCACTCTTAACTGCTCCCTGATGTCTCTCTCTCTCTCCATTACAGAAGATACACAGGGCCTTACTCAAGTCACCTTTGGCTGCCCATCCTGTTGGGCCATCTACTTCGCCTGCTTAGCTTCAAGTTCTGAGGATTGTGCGTGCACACATCACAGATAAGGTCCCTGGTTTATGGCCCTACGTGTGACATCCCATGCAGCTGCAACAGCCAAAAATGAAGCTTTTGTATATGAGCCGATGTTCGTGTCCCCTGAAGGTGGGAAATCCCACAGCAAGAATACTGCAACATGGAAGAGAAGGACATCTATGGTTATGGTAAGATTTTACACAACTATTCTTTATGCCATAGTTATGGCATGAATGCTAGATGTGATTTCTTTTAAAATGCCTATGTATTTTTAATCATAATTTCATGCTTAAATAAGCACTTTTTCTAAAGCTTCATTTTCAGAAAAAACGTGCTTTACTTCTTTGTTCAACCCAGTACTTCACAGTAAGCTAAGGACATTTAACTATTATAGTCAAAATTTCCTTTTTGTTCCTTTTAATTAATTTTGAAATCATCAGCTCTCATATTTTTGTTTTAATTTTTATATAATATCAATGGTATTTTTGACAAAGGAAACATGGAATACCGAGAAAAGGAGTTGGGAAATGGAGATATAGGAGGGTTAGGGGCCCCAGTGAAGCTTAAGCTTCTTTAGAAATTAGCATTATACTTGTCATACATAAGAATATGAAAACATTTCTGATTATGATTATAACTATTAAGAATATCATATTATATAATCCAATAGTATTCTTAATGTAGCCTGTGATATACAGCATCATGTCTTAGGATACATGTTGACCTAAATATAGACCAACACTGAGTAATCCATAATTGACTACACCACCTCTACCCCATACAGTTGTATTTGAGAGCTCCATACATAGTCTGTGTGCTAGAAATGAGATTTACCTTCTTCTAACATCCAGTAATGTATTTCCCAGCCAATATGAACAGCCCTGCATAAACATAGAGCACTGTGACTAAGGTAGCACTTGCAGGACAGACATTCAAACATACTTATTTCATTTGTCCAGATCCATTGGCCACGATATTTTCAGTTTAGGTTATCGCACAGATGTGCAGAGCTTATGATCCTACTAAACCTTCTCTGCATCTCTGTCAGTTCATGTATGAGCTCAAAGGCATCTTATTTAATTTCTCTGAGTTATAAAAAGATGTATGATATATTCACCTTGTAAACGATTGCACCCATACTGATGTTAAGGATCTGTGTGGGGCCATGAGAACTGAATTCCTTTCAACATCAGTCAGATTGTGTTTTTAATTTTCCCTACATTGTCCCATACATTAGGAGTTAATAGGGAAATTTCATCTCACAAGGCCTTTTAAAAGGTATACATATACTTGCATTTATACAGAGAGTCTTGCATTCAATGTGTCCTTAACATATGGGTAACCTGCTAGTAAAAATACTTTATTCCGCATATGCTTCCCTCACTTTATTAATAATAAAAAAGGATTATATTCTCATACAGTAACCAGTTGTCTCTGTCTAGGCCAAACAGAATTCTTGATTTACTAAAGGCTAAGAATTCCCTACCACTGAGCTATGATACTACAATGAGCCTATGTTGCTATACAGTTTCACTCCTTGCCTGCACCCTCACCATATCATATTATAGGTTGGTTAGTTACTGATCAGTTAAAAGTAACCAAGGACAGAATTATGCATGCATAACCATACAGATATTCATTTCTTTCAAAGTTTCCACCACCAATAGATAGACTGGCAGGCTTTCTTCCAGCTTAGACAGCACATGATCCACTTCATTCCACTTTCTGAGATCCTTAACTTTTTTCCTCTTTCTGTTTTGCTTCCCAGGTCTAACACATCCACAGCTATCTCTTTCTAATTAGGTATTATAAACTGGGAAGATCTACAATGCAAGATTATTTTGTGTTGTGACTAAAACTGAAGATCTATGTTTGGAAAATTGATATCCTATTTCATTTACCACATCTGGGGGCTGGGGATTGGTATAACAATTAAGATATTTAACTCACAGACACAAAGTACAGGGTCTGACTCACACATTTGAAAGAGAAATTGTCTATGCTTACAAAATATTCCTCAAAGGCAGCTAACTTAGCACTTAACTAATGAACCAATGAACCACAGGCAGTTCATGGGTTAGTGCTTGAGGTGAACTTGTTGAAAATTATCTTACTTCTTTCAGTCAGTGAAATGGATTAATAAGTAGTGACTTTGTTATTTTTTTGATGATTCAGCATTTATTGTAGTTACTGTTACCAGGTGGAAATAACTTACACTCTTAGTGTTTCCTGAAAACTTATAAAAGCTTAGATTTGTGTTACTATTGGGATAAATGGAAATCTTCTACATGCCAGCCATCATAGCTGTCAATTACTATATATATGTACCAGCCAGCATATCTGTCAATTACTGAATACATATCATTGAAATCAATGTTAGGTGGCATATAAACACATATAGGTTGAATAATCTTGAACTGAGGTTTGATACTATAGCAATAACCCACGCCTGGGTGTGGGTAATGCTGGATTTACCCACGGTTGGTGTGGTTTGGGCACGAGGGCGAAGCCCAAGTGACCAAACAAAGCCAACCGTGGGTAAATCCAGCATTACCCACACTCAGAAGTGGGTTATTGCTATTATACAATGACATTATTTAAGGAAAAAAAAAATTAATTTTCTTAAATAATGGCATTGTATAATGCCTCCTTGCTGCCCTTCCGCAGCTGTCTAGTATTCTGCGGCAGTTCTGATGTACTGCGCATGCGTATGCCTATGCAGTACATCAGAGCTGTGGGCAAAAGCAACGGAGAAAGCAAGATCTCCGTTGCTTTTTACAAACTGTTTCGCTATGTTAAATGGGTTTAACATAGCGAGACAGCTTTAAAAAAGGCAACGGAGCCGTTGCTTTTTTTAAAGCTGTCTCGCTATGTTAAACCCATTTAACATAGCGGAACAGTTTATAAAAAGCAACGGAGAAAGCAAGATCTCCATTGCTTCTTACAAACTGTCTCGCTATGTTAAACGAGTTTAACATAGCGAGACAGCATTAAAAAAAGCAACAGAGAATCTCCGTTGCTTTTTTTAATGCTGTCTCGCTATGCTAAACGAGTTTAACATAGAGAGACAGTGTGAAGCAATGGAGATCTTGCGTTCTTCGTTGCTGTAAAAAAAAAAAAAAAAAAAAAGAGTTGTAGTAATGGAAAAAGTCTGGGCGACCGGACCTTTTTCCATTACTATAACTCTGATTTACAACGTGCACGCTCACGTTTTTTGAATATTAATGGAGGGTCGTTGTATAATTGTATATAAGTAATAGATTTATTTTTCTTATCATAAGATAAACTTTGATAAGTTACTCAGATGTACTTAATTAAACACTTACCCTCCGCCCATTTTCACTATTATTTCTATGATTAAAAAAAAAAAGTTGAAACTGGAAATATTTTCTTGCCAGTACTTATGTTGCAACTGTAATAATGCAATTGATTGGATAAGCTACTAGTGTTCAAACATGGAATTGCAATGGGGTCTTCATTCAAGATGAGTTTTCCTCAATTTTCTGGACTTCCTAAAAATTGAGTTGTTTTGACTCCAAATGAATTTCAAAAATAATTTAAAGGGAGTCTATGACAGTTAATGACAGATATAACCAATCAGCGCTAAGAGCTGCACTACTGGCATAACAGATTAACTGTATACGCATTAATTTTGTGAATGTCTTTGTTAATGCCACCTAGACATTTTTGTATGATAGCTGCATGAATTTGGTCAACCCCCTTTTCAAGTATACAAACTGACAAGATGACTATATCTTATGAAGTTTATAGTCAGCTACTTTAACATCTTTTGTTCCTGCATGAGAAATTATTTAATATGATTGGTTGCAGATACTGTAATGTTGCTAGAGGCTTTTGCAGGTCTAGAATTTTACCAGTGGGTAAACACATAACAACATGATTTTCATTCTTTTCAAAATAAAATGTGGAATCAATGCTCCTGATTGTGGAATCTTCAATAATTAGAAACACTGAATTATGGTTTATCAAATTCTTTGTAATCTATACATTTGCAGGTTAGAGGGTTTTTAGAGAGTTGTTTTATTTTCCTGCATCCAACTGTGTGTCAGATTTTTTTTTTTACTTGACATTATTTTTAAACATTTAGTTTTCTTACATTTCCTCTTGGCATAATGGAAGGTTTTTGTTTTATAGATGCTTACTAGTACAGCTTCTCCTGTTATTCTGTATATTGATCTCACCCACTGAATAAGAGTTATTACACAATGACTGGCCGGTAACATCGTAAAACGAGCATTATGATTGGCCAGCCCAACCAGCGTGCCCGTTGAGAATATACAACGGAAAAAGGTCCAGTCGCCCGGACTTTTTTCTGTTGATATATTCTTTAATTTTAAGGGTTTAAAAAAAAAAAAAGAGTGTAGCAACGGAGATCTTCTTTTCTCCGTTGCTTACTTTCCCAAGCACTGATGTACTAGGTATGCATGGGAACGCAAGTTCCAAATGCATGCGCAGTACATCAGCAATGGCAAAGCGGGACTGTCCAGCGGTGGAAGGACAGCACGGCGCTGTTATACAAGGACATTATTTAAGAAAAGTAAGTATTTTTTTTCTTAAATAATGTCATCGTATAATAGCAATAACCCACTTCTGGGTGTGGGTAATGCTGGATTTACCCACGGTTGTCTTTGTTTGGTCACTCGGGCTTCCCCTCATGACCAAACCACACCAAATTGTGGGAAAATCCAGCATTGCCCAGACCCAAACGTGGGTTATTGCTTAAGTAACCACTTATCTCCTGCTTTTCAGTAGTATAGTGATATTTATTTAGTAACCACTTAAGTAGTAGGATATACTGAATTAGGAAAAAGAGATGTTGGCACAGTCTGATAATTGCAATGACTCAATCCATTCTGCTCTGTCTTTAGTATTTTACTGTCCGTGTCAACACTGATATTGTTTATGTTTTTCTTTCTTTTATGAGGATTCTCTTTTAAGTACACTTTTATGTTTCCTTTACTGAGATTCACAGAATGCCCCCCTCCAGTTTATGAGCCAGTGTCTTAGCTAATGTTAAAACAGACCATGAAGGACAAAGTAAAATGTGCCCAGATGTAGAATGAATTTCTTATGTAGTGCTAATTCTACCAGCCTTCTCACATGTCCAAGTTGAGAAGCAACCACTATGTGCCAATTCTGTACAAAATTAATAAGAGAAACAACTGAATGTTTGTACAGGGAGAAACTTCTTTCTATAGGAATCCATTTTCCATTCAAGATATAATATAATTTGCTTAATTTTGCACAGTGCAAATAAGAATCATTACATAAAAAGTCTGTTTCTGGTATAGATAAACACTTTTTTACAGTACAGCAGAAACTTGATTTGTTACAAATCATTTAAAGCAAACAAAATAAAGATCATTCATTTCAGATATAAAAAAATCCTTATTTTGTAAAAAGCCTGTACATAATTTAATTTCCAGTCTGCTTTAATAAAAAACAAATAAAAAAACTAATGATTTAACTTAACTAAAATGTCTGTAGTGGAAACTAAAAACAAAACTCTTGACTGAGTTGTAAAATAATTAAAAGCTAGTCATGTATTATCAAATGTTTCTTTTAGACTAATAACATCTTACAATCATGTACTAAAATTTTCTGTAGTGTGGTTTAAAATTTGAAAAGCATGGAAATGGTTCCACTTTCACACTTTTGTTTGTACAAGTGTAAAAATACACCATTTGACACTGAAAATTATATAAATCTAAAGTCAGAACAAGGAAACAGTCACTTGGACCAAGATTCAGAAGTGCTGTAGATTATTAAATAAGAAATATAAATTGCTTGTACTATGATTACATTTAAGATTAATTCCAAGTAGTAACTCTAGTAAAAAAATTCAACAGCTTAACTCATTTTAACAAGAGATACTTCTATAAAACAAAAGCTTCACAACTCCTTAAGTAAAAAACTAACACAGTCACACCATCCATTTGAAATTGTTTCCTCCAAAACCTATGGAGGTATGAGAACCAAGAACTAGGTATTGTGTATTTTTAATTGCTGATATAATGAGGCCACCATCATGAACAGCAGCTCATATTTCTCTCTCTGTCCCTCACACACACACACACACACACACACACACACACACACACACACACACACACACACACACATGCACATGGTAACTGCTGAATGCAGCATCTAAAGATACAAAACTGGGACCAACACAAAGGTAGACCACTGGAATACAAACAAGTCCAAACAACCAAATGAATAATTCCAAATAGCGGACGCATTGAGCCAAAAATACAAAATGTTATTATAATTTCCATAAAGCTTTCGGGTGATACCCTTCTTCAGTGTGTCCATACCATACAACCAGATATCAATTTCATTTAAACAAAACACAGCCCAACCAAAAAACATTCTATATCAAACAATTATCAAATAATTATGGCTTAAAGCCATAGACACAAGTCAAAGCAGCTTCAAGTAAAACCATGCACATCATTCACCACATAATACAATAAGAAAAACAAATATGTATATATGCATATAAAAAAATATATAAAAATGCATAAATATAAAAATATGACAAATACAAACACTCATTTTAAGAATAAATATTCATGCCAATTGCTTCTTTTAAGTAAAGGCTTGATACTAACTACAGTGTTCAAACCAGGTTTACTCTCTTCATTTAATAACGTTATCCATTTGTATTCACTGGTCTCTAAAATACTATTTAAATCACCACCCCTTTTATTTCAAAACACAATATCTATAACCCTAAAATGATAATTATATTTCTGTCCTTTATGTATATGTCTGGCAAGAACATTTGTGTTAACTTTCCTTCTTATTTCCGATTTATGTTCAGTGAGCCTATCTTTACATTTCCTGTTACATTTAACACAGAACATAATTTACAATTTGCTAAATAAACAACATTACAAGTGTTAAATGTGGCATATTTATTGAATACATATTCCCTTCCTGTAACAGGATGTATTGCTAGTGCCAGTGATATAAAGGCTCCCAAAGAGCCACAAAGATATGTACCACTCTCCGATGAGACCAATAGTATCTGGAGGTGGGTGGATAACAGAGCCCATCTCATATCACTTGCAGTCTGTCCTTGGTAAATATCTACACATGGTACAGACTTATATAAAGGATACTGAAGACTTCTTAACCCATCTGTATGCCTGACATAATAATCATAGCAATTATGAGTTTTTGTTTGTTACATAGGTTCATAGATCAGTACTAAGCTAACTGCCCTTGTGAGCCATTTTAAGCCTAGCCAATTATCCCTTGTGAGATTCAAACCCTGCACCTTGTGTTTCCAGATAATTGGTGTAAGTCCCCTGCCTGTCACACTGTCCCCGTGGCAAATCAGTGGGATGATCCCAGAAGTGTAGGCAGCAAATAATGACATACAACTGATTGTTAGACATCATAACTGTCAGAAATATATCTATAAGAACAAACCTGTCACTCTAGCAACTCACCAAAGTGTTATGAGAGTAATAAGCAAAGTATGTCAGATACGAAAGCTGTCCCTAGAAATAAAAGATTGAAATCCTGGACTGGTACTGTTTACTGTGGTATGGTATGGCAGTGTTAGTGTTGCAGTATCCCTGACTAATAAATTATTACTCATCACTGTCATCCACACAGTGCTACATAATAAAACTGTCTAAGAAACCCTGTATAAGAGTGTTGTCATTACAAGGTCAGATTGTAAAACCACGGTAGACTTACGGACAGAATTCAGAAAAAAGATATACAGCAATATCTATATAGCACACTCGGCTGTGATGTGCACTCTCTGTTTTATTGTTAGCACACACAGCCATGGTTTGAATCTTGGGAGTGGTAGTAAGCTGTATGCAGAATCATACCCCTCGACTGTACAGATCTGTCTGAAATGTCCAGAGAATTGGCCCATGTCTGCTGGCGATTACCCTGTCCCCCTGGCATATCAGTGTGCCACTCACTGACATTTAGGCAGCATTTAATGTCATGTAACTGACTGTCAGGCCTGTAAATATTAAGAAAATGTCTCTGAAAACAAACCAGTCATTGTACAACTCACCAAAGGTTTATGAGGGCAGTAGTCAAAATATGTCCCAGCTTCACCTGCATGTTGTCAAGACATGCCCAGAGTGTGTGTAATAACAGATGGCGAGGTATGTGCACATCAACCTGGAATCTGAGAATATGTGTAGAAACAGTCAGGTAGTGTTAACAAACAATATCTTTACAGGTATACCAGGTAAGAGGTGTATATTGCAGGTAAAACACAGTTCATGTATATGGTTGCCCACATCCATACCACTGTCCAAACTAAGGCCATAGGGTAGTGTAATAATACCTGAAAGCTACAGATCATAGCACTGACTAGGAAAGTAATGAGAAATACAGGGATATACAAGTTGTTAATTGAGATCTTTGTCCCTCCCCACCAAATCTGCAACAATAAACTTAAATAAACAACTCAATTGGTATGTGCACTATTAAATATACTGTTGGCACATATGTCCTATTGTTTGATAAATATCTTAATTTGTTTCTATGCATGTGTCATGCTGAAATACTCCCACATTGGTGGCATCCTGCCATCAATGTACCTGCATGCTGTTGTAATGGCCACTGTGGTTCCATATATGCATGTATTCTGTTTGCTATGCAACTGTTCCATATCTGGTGTTTTGGGTTAATGGGAATATCTATGCATGTTGTTGTACCTAATCCTGGAATGTGTTGATTATTACTAACCCACATATGTTTTAAAATTGAAACATCATAGCACGTTTGGGAAGGCTGGCCCCAGCGGACCCACCGCTCCCACATCATCTGGCCGTGGCACCGGGCACCAGTACAATTGGGGCCCACCCCGGGACCTCCGCTTCCGCTGGTCCTGCACCACCTTTGGGTGGAACCACCTCAAGGGATGGGGCTTGCCCCCCAGGAGTGGACATGGACAGGATACTGTCATCCGTAGTCAGGTCCAGGGTCTGGTGTGTAGTGAGCTCCACAGGGAGTTTGGAGATTACCTATGCCAGCTTGAAGACCGTGTGGTGCAACTAGTGGGTCAGCCTGCCCCTCCTACTCAGCCCCTAGCATAGCCAACTTTGGGGTTGTGAAGGTGCAGTGGTGACTCCCCATGGGTGGGACCTCAGTCCCACTGTTTCCACTGCGGGGCTCATGGGCTTCCAACTTCCAAACACCCCTCCCCATCCAAGGTGTTTACCCCTCACATGTGTCATATACTGCCCCTGTATGCTATCTTGTCTGTCTTGTCTATCTTCCTACCCAACCTACCTCCCCAAATATACCTACTATCCTTCCTCAACATCCCACTCTCACCTTAAAAAAAAAAGGGCAATGTGTTCCCCCCCAAAAAATCTCGACCAATACATAACTGTCCATTTCACACAGGTGTCCACTGGACACATGTAATCTCTTCTAATTGGTTTCACAACATATTATTGTTGTCCTCACCCCTCTCTCAGGGGTATGAGTGTACAAATCTACCTCCAAACCAGTGTATATGCACAGCTGTTGCTGTAGAAGAAATGGTTAGCTATGGACCTTCCCTACACCCATCCTGCACATCCCTAGCTATTTTCTCTACTGTCTTTCCTACTTCGTGTCCCTTTTTCACCAATTTCCTATCAACCCTTTTTCTTTTCTTTTAAAGAAAAAGCCTGTTTGCACAGGGGTAAGCAATGCACACACAGGTTAAGAAATATTGAAGCTTACTCCTTCTAAGCATATTTAACCGTAAGTTAGCATTGCTTACCATTGCGCAAACCCACGTAAACCCGCTTATAACTTCTTAAAAGTGCCTTAATTACTCTGTATCCAACAGCCTTTGTTCTGCCCAGCAACAAAATAAACAGCGTTTGAAAGGCTCGAACCCAGGACCCTGCACACCATAGCCAATGTGATGTACCACTAAGCCGTATCGGATATACAAAACCTTATGTTTTCACAAACATATCATCCAGCACAGTCATTCAACAGTACAGGAAATGTATTTATACATGTAGATGTATATGTGTGTGTACACCGACACGCCAAAACACCGACAACGAAATAACCGACACAAAAAAACAAACAAAAAAAAAGTTCAAAAACACAAAACTTCACATGCCCGACAAACCAAAATCCTGACAGTCAACAAAACAAATACCTTTCCTGAAAAACACACACACAACACAAGCACACCAAAAACCTTACAAACCTACACTAAACCTTACATACACAACTATCTATGCACAAACTTTAACCCAAACCCTAACCCTAAGGTCCGTCACTATCGCACACTTACCTTACCTGCACCCTAACCCTAACTCACTTAATCCGCCCCTAACCTCAAGTCTGTTACTATCGCACACTTACCTTACCCGCACCCTAACCCTAACTCACTTAACCCGCCCCTAAACCTAAACACCGTCACTATTGCACACTTACCTGACCCGCACCCTACCCTAACATCCGTCACTATCACACACTTATCTTACCCACACCCTGACCCTAACGTCTGTCCTTACCTTAACATGTCGGTGTTCTCAGCATCGGGATTCTCAACTGTCAGTCTTCTCCGTTGTCGATCTTCCGGTGTCGGTGTTCTCATTGTCGACGTTCTGCGATTTCGGCATTTTCAGGTCGACCCATATATATGTATATGTATGTATATATATATATATATATATATATATATATATATATATATATATATATATATATATATATATATATATATATATATATATATATATATATATATATATATATATATATATATATATATATATATATATATATATATATATATATATATATATATATATATATATATATATATATATATATATATATATATATATATATATATATATATATATATATATATATATATATATATATATATATATATATATATATATATATATAAGATATATATATATATATATATATATGTGTGTGTGTGTGTGTGTGTATACAGCTATATATGTATAGATATAAAAGAAAACATAACAAATACAGATATGACCAAAGTCGCCTTTAATGAGGGTGAGGGGACCCAAGCTAAGTACCTCTTGTAAGTATTGATATCACCCCCCCCACAGCCAAACAGATCTGCCCCACAACACAATAACAAATCTGTTGCAAGTCCCATACCCAGGACCCTACACAACATAGCCACAAGAAGTTAATAGTAATCCATACCACCTGTATGATGTCAGGATGGTATAAGTAACATATCATGCAGTACCGACTGGCTACCATAGGGAATGTACAATGTGGAAGCAATATACATTCCAAAGACACACACACACACACACACACACACACACACACACACACACACACACACACACACACACACATATATATTGTTGCATGAAACATATACCCACAAGGAAGTCAGACGATATGACACTACACACAGTTTTGCATACATGAGAAAGTTTTATTTGTGCACTATTACAGTTGTATATGCCATGTCATATAGTTGTCAGGTCTTTGAAATACATAATAACTGAGTAATGCAACTCTCAAGCAGATCGTTTTATACAGTAATCTGAAAGCATAACATATGTTGCTGTCCAGGCCAAGGCCTTCAAGTAGTACAACAGTAAAGAAAGACTGGGCCAGAGGATGAGATTCAATCAACAGTAAGTAATGCAGATGTATAGTTCAGCAGCCTCCAATAACAGTCTGTACTCAACCCCTTTGGGAAAAAGAATTAGGTTGCCACAGTGAGGATGTATCTGTTACAAAACAATGCTTAACTGAAAACATCACTATCACACTGACATACGAAACAATCTGTAAGACAGTAAGCACTAGGCCAACAATGTTCCCAAGGTTTCCATCCTTATGTCTTTCAGGAAAGATGTCACGGGAAAGTCTCCCCAGTTACACAGCAGAGGAGAATGAAGTCATCATAACACACTGGTTGCAACACTACCAGGTGTTTTTCAGCCGAACAGCCCAGGAGCAGCATGATCGGACTGCCCTCTGGAATGAACTTGTCCAGAGGGTAAACAATGTCGGCCTGCATAACCACAGTTATGAGCAGGTCCAGCATCATTGTACAGACCTACTACACCATGTCCATCGGTTGCTGCTGCAGTCAGGGGGGATCATCTCACAATGGGGGGGGGGTCATGCAATCCAGCCCCCCTTGACACATGTTGAGGACCTCCTTGCCATCCTCGAGGCACCTGCCCACCCGCACACACAAGACCTGGCGGAGACCATAGTGGAGGTGGGTGCAACCCACTCAATGGCAGAGGGGTGTGCAGGTAAGGCTGCAGGGCACATCTGTAGACCACTGTTGTGTATCCATCTGCATCTGTACAGTTAGATCATGCATATGTTAGATGACATATATGTAGTCTGTTGCTGCGTAGTAGTAATACACAGATGTGCATAATCTGTAGTAATGTGGCCTTGTACTGTTGATATACTATAATGCTGAATCCACCCTGTATCAATACCACAGCTGTGGCTACTGGCATCACATCTCTCACACACTTACGTAGGTCCCTCTGTTATACCTCCAGGACAGCAGCCTGTAGCTGGTGAGTATGGTGTTTGTTCAAGTTTGCCTATACACCGGTCATGTTATGGCCATGGCATATCCCATGCACACATGTAACACACCTACCCATAATGCATGCTGTACATGTTCACTTATTCTTGCTTTTACCTGCACTGCATCACAGTGGTCACCATGATGGTGTATCTGAAGTGTATGTCAGACTCCTGCAATATAACTAACAACCTGTCATTGCAAAATGTGTGCACAGATATGAACATACTGATGGGGCAAATGGCCTACAGTAGGGACATGTGTGTAACATCACCCCTATGCAGTGCTACAATAGTGTATATATCAGATTATAATGCTGAATTTTACAGATCTACACTACAGCATATCACAGTAGTGCAGTCCACAACCCTAACAACTGGCAATGTGGTCCTAACATGAGCAAGGTGTGTGTAATATGGGATCGTATGTTAGGACAGCAGATATGGGGAATATATACCTTCACAAACACCGAAAGCATATGTGTGCACATACCCCAGATAAAACATATTGGAAGCAGCTGTTGAGGTATTGACCGCATTTATTCCTTATGGGAATGCACTGTCCAGCAAATACATGTCCCCAATGTCACACCAAAAAATGGTCTGCTTTCCAAGACGTTTGGCCATCAAATGTGCCCACTTACCTGCAACAGAGGCAGCCGTGGCTCGCACACGTTACATGCCATGGCGTGGAACCCATACCCAACAGGTAGCACACAAGAGTGGGACATATAGCCATACCTCACCATTGCATTTACCATGGCAAATTGTGCAGACAGTCACATATGTGGTGAGGATGTATGGGACAGGGATAATGTAGGAAATAAACAGATGGCCATCCAAGACAGATGATGTCACATGTAGCAAACTGGTCATGCAGGCTGCCTAGTAACATGCCACATCACTGAGGGAGTTGTAGGAATGTCTAGCAAGTACTAGCTGTGCAGTACCTGTCAGTAATTGCCTGGGCTCTGCATATATGTGGCCCATGGTTCAGGGTAATCAGATGGGACAGTTGTACCACAGGAAACATCAGCCAGGCCTCTCTACAGGTAGCATATGTATAACAGGAAAGGTCTCCAAAAGGCATGCATTGCAATGTGTACTGGTGTACCAAGACCATGTTGGATACTTACAGACAGTATCAAGTAAGATACAAGTACTGCCCAACCAACACCTCATGCCACCTCATGCCCACCATCCCCATCTGTACCTTGATGGAGCCAGTGTACACCTGTATATTTGGCATTCATTTCCCAGGACTTGGCTGCTACACATGGTGTTCAATATTTGGGACACTGCAAACTGACACACATGTGTAGGCCATAGTTGTCAAGCATCTGCAAAAAGGCTGAAGGTGGGGAGGGAGGATCATCAAGACACAACAGTGCACTGCAGCAGGGATCCACAGGATGCTATGAATGACTGTATCTGCACACAGTCAGGGTCAGGGGCTGTGGCACACATAACCATAACTCCACAGCAGTAGTGATGGCAGTGTGTGTACTCCAAGGGATGTGCACATGAATTGACCTTGCAATCATGCACAGTTGGGGGATATGTTTAGGGCAGACTGACAAAATACTGGCAAATGCAGATGGCCCATGCTAGTATACCCCTGCCAGGAATAGTGACTGCTGTAGTGCACACAACAGTAGGTGCAACAAACCATCATGTTAGGGGTGTGCACACATATGCACCCATGACATGCATGCATCTCAATCAGCATTAGCACATCTAATACATTTTTGACACTGCATTTGATTGTACATGGCATATGTCACATAAAAGGTCATGTAATGTTAACATATGCAGTAATGTGGTCCCATGGTATATCAAGGAAGAGGGCATCATATCATCAAGGGTGTGTACAATTCCCATAACCACGGTAAGGATTGACGGTTGTCAGTGTAATTGTATATTGATCATACATGCACCACTGATGATGACATCTGTAAATCAGGCATCAGCCATTCACAAGTTACATCTGTCCACATATCATCCCAGACATGTGTCGGACAGACACATAGGGGCTGTGAGCAGCAGAGCAGACATAACTGACACAGTAATACACATTCAGCAATGGTGTGTACATCTGTGCGGTATGGTGCACAGTACATGCCAGGGTGCCAAACATGTACACAGCAATATTGTGTACATGAGTGCAGTGTTTTCCAGGGGAAGCAAAATCACCTACCAACACAGCCCATGCATTACACACATGTATACCTTTGTTAGCATGGATTTACTATAGCTGCACTGCATGCTGTTGAGTACCATATGTTATGCATGTTGACAGATGGGTAATGGGAGGTCTGTGTGTAATAACTTTGTGCAACCTCACCTGTAAGTGTGTGTGTGTGTGTGTGTGTGTGTGTGTGTGTGTGTGTGTGTGTGTGTGTGTGGGGAGGGGTTGGGGGGTTATCTTGTCTGTAAGTGCAATCTGGTGGAGTGGAGGGGGGTTGATGTATGTAGGATGTCTGTGTATATGTGTGTGTGTGTGTGTGTGTGTTTGTGTGTGTGTCCATGTATGCACATGTGTGAGTGTGGAGTTGTTCATACGTCTCGACTTCCCTTTGAAACCATGCAATACATGGACATGGACTGACACATGAGACACCAGGAATACTTGTCTCTTATATAATCACAGGACAGATGATAGTATAATAAGATCTGTAGCATGGAACATGCATTGGGAGGGAAACTTGACTCCAGGTGTACTGTTATAATTGCAATCATCAGAAAGGTGAAATAATAACCACCTATGCAGCACTACAGATGCATTGGGGAATTACTAGACAACACCAGTGAGTGTATCCAAATATTACTGTTGTCCACATAATACATTAATAGGGCCACATAACTTGCATCTACTAAGCAATAGTTACGTATGACACTCCAGTGCGTGACATTATTGAGTGACTGTAGTAACCCCTAACATATGTGGGCTATGCTCATGATGTCTGGACAAACCCAGAGTGAACACTGGATGACAGCAGCGAGTCCTTGTAAAACGGACTCCAATCAACTCAAAGAGGAAATGGAGTAACAGGTCATATTTTGTGATCACTTGTCTAGGGGATTAGAGGAATGATGTGTTAATGAATGGTATTAATGAGTGTAGGTTTCCAAGTGTGATGCAGGATGGGGAACCTAGGTGAATAAACTTGGGAGAGTCTGTAAACTCAGGGACAGGTAGGTATTATGGTGGAATGTCAGTGTGTGTGTGTGTGTGTGTGTGTGTGTGTGTGTGTGTGTGTGTGTGTGTGTGTGTGTGTGTGTGTGTGTGTGTGTGTGTGTGTGTGTGTGTGTGTGTGTGTGTGTGTGTGTGTTTACTGTTAAGCAATGATGTACAGGTCTTAAAGTGCATTTCTTGTTTTCCCCTCACAGGTGGCAAGGTGGGTCAGGGTCCCTCTTGCATGCAGTCTGATGTTGGTGTCCATACAGACACTGAAAATGATGATAGGTGTGTTGAGGCACAGGCGGGGTTGTCAGAGTCTGAAACTTCACCATCTTTTGACATCCCCCTGTTATCCACCCCATCCCCGCACACAGTCACAGTGCCTATAGATATCCATCACCAGTGGCCATAGCAGGGAGACAGTTGGCAGTTGGTGGCAGTGCACAGGACAGTGTGGTATCTATGGCTGCTGTGTCTGGACACAGCAGCCATTGCCAGATATCCGGCAGGGTACCACATAGGCAGATGTACAGGGGTGCTCATGGGAGGGCTGCTGGTCATCGTGCCCCTGGCAGACGTGCCACATCTGGTACTACCAGGCACATGTTTCAGGCTGTCATGGAGGTGCAGGCACGTATGGAACGGTACACCAGACAGGGTCTGAGGCTGCAGAGGGCTGCATTTTCAGCTGTGATGACATCCGTGATCTTGCAGGTGCCCTCCTTTATTTTGCAGAAGTCATGGATAGATGGTGGGGTGAGATGGTGGGCCTCCTTGACCATAGATTGTCTGTGATAGAGCATGTGGTGGGAGTGGTGAGATGGCCACGTGGATGTAGGCCAGCAGCACCAACATCTGGAGGTCATTGTGGACGTACCAGGAGACCAAGCCACTCCTGTAGTGGCAGTACTAGCCCCAGCACTGCAGGGGAGGCACTGTCCACACCACACTACAGCAGGCCACATGCATGTGGCCCTGGCCAATCCCGGCAGGGACCTGGTTCCTGCGAATATATGTCATCATCAGGGGAGAGTAGCATATCAAGGCATGTACCACACCCCTGGCAGACACAGTTCTCATGTACATGGCCAGAAGTGGTGAACTGCACACCCTGCCAGGTATGGTCTGCAGCCGTCTAACAAACACCTGAATAGGGCAGCCACATGGCAGAACTGTGTGCATGCATACTTACTCACACACAATACAAACACACCTAGGTCAACCCCATTCCTACACACACCACATCACCACAGCCATAGCAGTAATTAGAACCCCTCACACACACACATGGTGTCAAATGTATAGCCCAGCCTAGGTCTCTGGCAAACCAACAACACATCCTGTGCATATGATGATACCAGTGCCACATCCCTGTCATGCATAACACCGATGCAGGGACAAGCTAATATGGTTCTGATGCACACAGTGACTGTACTACAGTGTACCAATGTAATGCTGTGTAACATGTTGTCAGCAGTAACTTTTAATGCTTACATGTCAGGTAGTGTAGCTGTCCAGCCATGATGCATTATAGCTTGTATTAACACTGACTGATTGTGGTCTCCATAATGTTATCCATTTGTGTTGTAGATGTCCATGTGTCAGCAGGAGGATGATCTGCTGTCATACCTCACATGGGGTATGGTACTGTGGTGACATCTTAGCTGTGCCACATCCTGGGCACAGGTGAACACATGTCACAGGTCTGTATAACAGTTACTGCCTGTGCCACATGGCTAATAGGTCTGGGGGTGGTGTATGCAGGTGAGTGCATGGTGGCTACTGTTAGCAGCCCTTCTACAGTGGGTAGTGGTTATTGTACTGGGTGGTACACACCACATGTTTGTGTATAATGTACACAGAGGCTTATGTGTTGATGCACTACACAGAGAATACTGTACACATGGATGTATATATGTACCTGTGCAAGGAACCCATTGTAGCCTATGTAAGTCCAACAAGCCAGACTACACAGAACAACACATTGTGGAATAAGCAGTCCGCTAGTTTAATGTCATTGACGATGGTACCAGCAGGGTATATGTCCCCTTCCCCAATGTAGTGTAGTCCTCATCACGGTAAACATATGTGTGCTGGTGTGGGTGTAGGTGCTATAGAACCACAGATAGTGTGATAGACAAATACCTAACCTGTGAACATGAACTGTACAGTATTACAGCCAGCTACATAGGGGGATACACTCAACAGTAACTGCAATGATTTAGGCTATGTCCACAACCCAGCTATATATATATATATATATATATATATATATATATATATATATATATATATATTCCAACCGCAGTATCGCTGCACACCTATACAGGGGGAAGAGGCCATTTACAAAGCTAACAGTAGTTGTGATGGAATGTATGTCCACAGGATGATACCTTTGACATGTTAGCATATGCCACACAGCTCTTGGACAGATACCCCCTGGGACATGTATATTCTGCACCCTGAAGTAGATCCCTCAGCAAATATGCACACTCTTACTTGGCAACACTGGGACTAGACCCCTACCTAGGTATATGGTGCTACTGATGAGTGTGGCTTTAATTGCACACACCACACAGCTGTTAGGATGAGGTGTGTTCCAGGTTACATGTTACATGCAGAACATCCCCAACCATGTACAGTATGGTAATGGTGACTGTAATGGTTGTATATGGACAGTACATAGTGTGACATGTCATCATATACACATTGACAAACACATAACAGTCAGACGCACATCCGAGAGACCTGAGCTTATCAGTGCTGACTACCTTGTCAGTGTGTCCTTTGTGTTACAAATAGGTTGCACACAGAACATGTATAACTGGGCTGGATAGTGTTATCAGTTACCTGTATGGTTGATGGTGACAGTGGTCACTATGCAGTGGTACGTGGGACATGTATCGGGTTACCATGGTGTAATGACAGTATACCCAGCACCCACACCCCTCTGTGGATATTGTATGCACTGGAAGCCATGATGACAGTCTGACATACCTACCATCACACATTGACTAGGACTGCAATGTAGCCTCTTGTCTAACCCAACTGTGCTACTACAAGGGGTATGCATTTAATGCACATGCCACAGGCATAGTAGGGTGATGCATTGTCATGCCTCTCCAATGGGCAGCAATATCACTATCCCTAATGTTGTGTGGCAATGCATATTGTAATAGGAGTATGTGGCCTCGGAATGCTGTACCCCACATATATACACATGCACACGTACACACACTTGGCAGACCTCAGTGGGTATCCCATGCCTATCAACCCATCTGTACAACAGTGTTCTGCTGGTACTGCAAGGCCCAGGTAGCACTTAGGGAGAGGAGCATAACAGGGTACATGTAATGTCTGGTACAGCAGCAGCCGCATCTAACTATGGCAATGGATGGTGTGGTGGGTGTAAAGGGCATCAGGGTATTCCCAACTACAGGTCTACATACACACAAACACTGATATTCTCAGTAATGCATACTAATACATTTGTCAGTACTAGGGTGCATTGGAGCAGGTGTTCATAGGTGTGTACCAGGCTATTGTCCATGGAGAGATGGAAATTGCAGGGGATGTGTGTACAGTGGTATCATGCCACCTGCCATGTGCCAGCAGGCCATCTATCAACAGACACCACTGTGGTGACCCTCGGGGTGAGAGTGCCATGCATTAGCCAGTCATGTGGGTGCCTCCTGCAGAGGGCTGGTGAGGTGCTGCAGTTGACATGTATGAAACATGTATTATATAACATGGTTAGTGTCTGTCTTGGAGGCCTATACCCAAGCATGTTCTGTTGACTGTGGTAGTGTCGTTGAGGTATCCATGGCATGTGGTGCATACAGGGTGTTGAGTCCTATCTGTGGCATTTACAACACAGCTGGGCAGACATGTCGGTGTCAGTCAAGCATAGATTGCCAGTACATATCCAAGATGGATACCTGACATATGCACATTTGTACAGGGACTGACAGACATCTGCTCGCCAACTAGCTATGCATTGGGATGGATGTGTTGACAGATAGATGTCTGACACTGATAGGTATGCCATTACTACATGATGGCAGCCCTCACTGACATGTGCTATATGCACAGTAGTCTACAGCATACGCGCTCAATGCTGCTCAAAACTGCCTTAACCACTCTGTATCCAGCAGCCCTTGTTCTGCCCAGCAACAAAAGGAAAAGCCCTTGCAGGTCTTGAACCCAGGACCCTGTACACTAGAGTCACAACAGTTAACCACTATGCCATGACAGCTGTGAAGACAGTTCTTGTTATTCAAATACATCTGTCAGTACACATATTGAATAGTATTCAACAATTGCTGTGACGTCTATAATTGTGTAGTACTTGTTAGTGATATTACTGTTGCATCACATATGTTGTTATATCTAAATATACACATACCAGATACATACGGTGTGATACATCTGGGAAGGCATACACAACAGTAATGTGTACATATGACAACACAACAGTAATGTGTACATATGACAAGGATATGGATATATACATATGTAGATAAATGTGTACATGTACATACACATATATATTCATATAAATGTATTTATATACATTCGTAGAGTGCATCATGTATATGGCCTTATATAGATCTGTGTGTGTTTATATATATATATATATATATATATATATATATATATATATATACGTTAAAACTGCTAAATTTGTATAAAATACACTAAAAACTGTTAAACTCTAAGCATTTACATAGAGTAAAATAAACACAAATAAACTGACCAGATAAATATATATAAATATGTATGTGTATCATATATGCATATGTATATGTCTATTTATGTCAATATATATGTATATATCTATAATTGTATGTGTATATATATATATATATATATATATATATATATATGTGTGTGGAGATGCGTGGAGATATATAGATGTGTATACATATAATATATGTGTATGTACATGTATATATATGTACATATCTATATTCATATATGTATGTAGATATGTGTATGTGTACATATCTATATATGGATATATATGTCCAGAACATGGGATAGTCATACCTCAGTACCAATAGTCTCAACCTCTTAGTGCAAGGGGATGTCATGTAGGTATTGCAGGTATATAGACTGTTGCTACTGTAACTGGGGTTGTCATAACAGAAATGTTGTGTGTGGGAGGACACATCTGCTAATGACATGTACGCCATCAGTTACTGACAGACATCCTAAGGTCATCATAGTAGACTACCACTGATATCACAGTAATGATCTTGTGGACTACAGCAGAGATATGATCAATAGATGTGGACAGTCTGACACACTCTGGTTAGTCCAGGGGTATACACTGAACCCCTTAGTGTGAGACATGTGGACCAAGTCTGAAAATGTGGATGTCAAAAGCCATGTACATGGGTATATCACATGAATACTGGAATACATATGCTCACACAGTTTATGCATTCACACACTGCTGTCTGTCCTTTCACATGATAACCAGTGGTGGAGAGGTCACATGGCCACATACTGCACACTAGTTACTGACATACATTTGTACAACATCCCACTGCTTTGTCAGAAATACATGACAGTTATTGTGGCCCAGCAGCAGTACATCTGGCATATATCTGGACATAACATCACACTAGGTAACTACACTAAGCTGCTAGGCATGTAACAAAGCACTGTGCAAACTGCAAGCAGACTGCCACGACACTGGCCTACATTTCTTATAGGGGAATACACATGTACCTGCAAATATCGCAAGCTCTATAGGCATGTCACAGCACAGGGTAACAGATACCTCTGTGAAAGTGCATACCCACAACCATTATAAACACAGCCACAGCCACATATGGTAAGCAAGCTTAATATTACAGTATATGGACTGTTTGATCAACACCATCCTCATATGTGCCACTCACACTCTAACCCTACATATACTGAGCCATGACACAGTGTGGTCTAATGCCTGTCTGTAGCATGGAACATGTGTGTATTTGGCCCTACAGACATGTAAGCCGATAGGGTACCATACACTGGAGCAGCATGTAACATCAGATAGAACAGGACCAAGAACAATGACCTCTACCACAGTCTGTACACAAGCCAAGGTACGTATTCCAATACACATACTGTCGACCATCACCATAAGTACACAGACCTCACTACTGTACACATGACCACAGAATGCCCAGGTTATGTCCTCAAGTATGACCCCTACTATATATAACATGTCTAGCAGTCTGATATCTCACTGGCTTATCAGGTATGATGTCAGTACATAATGGTGTACAGAACACATGCATCTCTTACTGCATGATATATGTGCAAGGGTTGACAGACTTGTGGATGGTGGCCCAAACACTGGGCCAATATTGACATGTTGCTGTGATAACCTCATATATTAACTGTTGTAACAGGGTTTGTTGTGACATATATCCTATGAGGGATATGAAGTCAGTAACTCTCATCGCTGTCAGCATGTACTGACTGCAATCATCAGACTATGCTTCTGTAGTTCTAAGATAGGTGATCTATGAGTAACACAAGACACATAAGACTCCAAACACTGGCCAGTCTGCAGATAACCCTACAGGTAGGAATTTCCTCAAACACATAACACTGTCATGACAGGTATTAAATCATGTAGACCAGCCATATCCACACAAACCCTGTTAAACCAACATTATTCCAAATGCAGCCGAGCAACACTTACATTCTTTAGTCATGTCTGGAACATTCCCCTCCGGATTGCTGGCCTGTCTCCACAGTGTATGTTGTTTGCGGTATATCCCACTACCATCTGTGATGTTGTTTTCTAAACACTGACATGAAGTCCTGCTCACAGTGAATGAAAAGGGTCAACACCCACATGATGTTCCTAGTTATGAGTGTGTTTCCATGCAATTGGCTGTGAGAATGTTACCACAGCTGTTCCACATTCAATCAGTGGGGGATTACCATTCATGCAGAGGCCATCAGCTGATCATGAGCATCACTCACAAAACACAAGCTGCTGCCTAAGCAAAGCAGGTGTACTTCTCCACATCCACCAGAGAGGGAGTGAGAGAGGCGGACAGAGACAATGTAAGACAGGGATGGGGTGGGTGAGTAAAACCTAAGCATGTTTGTGTCACACATGTACCTTTATGGGGTGTCAAACTCCTGCCTGACTATGTATTGCTATCACACATCTATGCAGTTATTGCATGTACCACAGAGCTTTCATGTTGGGGAGCTGTACAAAGGTATATTTGAAGGTGAGTGACATCAGCAACAGTGATAAAGGAAGGATTATATAGGTGTAGTACACTTGTCTGTCTACAAGATCAGGTGATGAGGTCAACACAGCCGCACTCTCTCAGGGAGTCACACACATTATCACAGTTGGCAGGGTCAGATTAGACTTCCTAACTAGCTAGTTTGCCATCAAACAGTAATGCACAGGTGTCACGTGCACCACAGGAGTTATCAGGATGATATATGGGCAAAGGGTATGTCAATGTGTCTGACATCAGACGGCATGCTTATGTAGGCCAATGAGAGGTGTAGTGAGTGTGAATGGCATCCACATCATTATACTCCACACACACACACACACACACACACACACACACACACACACACACACACACACACACACACACACACACACATACACATACACGCAGGTTTGCCAGTACTGACAGGCATGGGTGCATTGCTTCACAGATGTGTGTAGTGGTTGACTGTTCCAGAAGGCTGTACAAGGCTAGGTAAAGGGTATACCTTGGCATCAAGCCACATAACAATGGTCCACAGTGTGGCTCAGGGGTGTAGTGTTTGGATTGCCTCACACAGGTGGGTATTGCATTCACCATCCAGTCACCTGGGTTACTATTGTGGGTGGCCAGTGCTGTGCAATGCTTGCCATGCATGTGTTCTTTATTCCATAACATGGATGGTGTCTGGGATGTGATAACATGGACAGTGTCTGGGATGTGCACATGTCCCAAATGCATGTTCTGAGACATGTGGAAGTGTACCTGGGGTGTCTGGGGCATGTTGTGCTTGTTATCATCAGATGTGCTGTTCCTGACCTCATGTGGTGAGAACTGGCAATGGATACCATGATGACCCTGCACCTACATTGACAGCATGATGCAGGTCTTCCCTGGTGTCAGTGGCATCTGTCCATACAGGGCACGGGTATAAGGCATGGTATGTCTTTTGTGAGTTACATTTGCTGGCTCTACAGCTGTTGCAGGTGTCCAGTGGGGAACATAGCGAAGGAGCTCTGTAGTTCCCTGCAATCACACCATGGTTACTATCTGTGGGCAATATTCAGGGAACTTCCAACATAGTGGTTGTTGCCTAGCCGAGTGTGTTTGTGTATGAGACATGGGTGGGAAGTGTTCTCTGGGTAATACAAAGGTTGCCTGTATTGCTCCCCAAGCCATTATGTCACATGTGGGGGTATAGATTGTCTACCCCAGCCTCTCTGCTGTTTAACATCTGTTATCCTTGTGAGGTGGACACTGGGACATATAATAGACCAACCATATAAGAAATCTGCAAAACTCATTTCATAATGTGTCCTGTTATTACACACTCACAGCTACCTCCACACAGAATACGTATGACAAACACACGCCAAGCCTCACAGTTGTCATGTCTGGGATTAAAACTCCTACTTAACTAGTACATCACACTACAGCATTACGCAGTTATGGGACATGCCACGGAGATTACTGGGATATTCTTTCCCCAAAGGTGTATTTCAAAGAGAATGACATAAGCAGCCCTGCCAAAGTAGGGCATTTGAAATTGTAGTGAGTGTGAATGGCCTCAAAAGCATTGATCCCTGCACAGATACATACACAAAGTTCTACAGTTGCCATGTCTGGAGATAGAACTCCTAGCTAACTAGTGTATCACACTATAGCATTACGCAGTCATAGGACATGCCATGGAGATTACTGGGCTACTCCTTTCCCAAAGGTGTATGTCAAAGTGAATGACATCAGCAGCCCTGCCAAAGTAGGGCAGTGGAAGTTGTAGTGAGTGTGAATGGCCTCAAAAGCATTGATCCCTACACAGGGGTGCACACACACGCACACAAAGCTCTACAGTTGCCATGTCTGGGGATAGAGCTCTTAGCTAGCTAGTGTATCACATTACTGCATTACGCGGTTATAGGATGCTCCACAGAGCTTACTGGGTGATTCCTTTCCCAAAGGTATATTTCAAAGTGAATGACATCAGCAACCCTGCCAAAGTAGGGCAATGGAAGTTATACTGAGTGTGAATGCATTAAATCACTGTGGCTATAGTATACAGGGAAGGTCCTGGGTTACTGTTTGTGCCTATATTACTGTTTTATTACCTTATTTTCCTGTTTTTGTGAGCTTATATTGTTGATTGCACTTGTGGGCTAAAGTATTGCTTAAAAGTAACAAACAGGCTAATACACTCAAGTGTACCAGCCTTTGATAGCAATTTAGTCGAAAACAAAGCATTTACTGCATTTTTTGCTGTCTGTTTGCAAAAAAAAAAAAAAAAAAAATATTTCTCCTTTCCTAAACTTTCCTAGCTAGTTGTTCCAGTGATCAGATTTTGCTGATCCCTGGGCTTTGTATTTGGTTTCTGTGTTCCTCCATTTTCTTGTGTGGCCAGAGGTAGTTTCTTTACTCACCAGTGGGGGGGGAGTACTGAGCTGCTTGTTTGTCCTCAGAGGAGTGGTTAGAAGCAGCAACTAGTAATTCGTCGGCCGTTTTGGGTCATTTCCTGTTTTTTCCAGCCCCCTGCTATAAAACACGCTTTGGCAGGCTTTTCTGGCATTAGAGAACTAGGCATAGCTCCTCGTGGTCCCCTGCAGAGTTCCTAAGCCAGCAGAGAGCAGAAAAAGCAACTTTCTTGATCATAAGTATTTTTAAGCTTTTTAGTTTGCATTTTTGATCTTTTGAGCTTTTCGACTACTGTTTGTGCCTATATTACTGTTTTATTACCTTATTTTCCTGTTTTTGTGAGCTTATATTGTTGATTGCACTTGTGGGCTAAAGTATTGCTTAAAAGTAACAAACAGGCTAATACACTCAAGTGTACCAGCCTTTGATAGCAATTTAGTCGAAAACAAAGCATTTACTGCATTTTTTCTGTCTGTTTGCAAAACAAAAAAAAACAAAAATATTTCTCCTTTCCTAAACTTTCCTAGCTAGTTGTTCCAGTGATCAGATTTTGCTGATCCCTGGGCTTTGTATTTGGTTTCTGTGTTCCTCCATTTTCTTGTGTGGCCAGAGGTAGTTTCTTTACTCACCAGTGGGAGTGGGGAGTACTGAGCTGCTTGTTTGTCCTCAGAGGAGTGGTTAGAAGCAGCAACTAGTAATTAAATCGGCCATTTTGGGTCATTTCCTGTTTTTCCAGCCCCTGCTATAAAGCACGCTTTGGCAGGCTTTTCTGGCATTAGAGAACTAGGCATAGCTCCTCGTGGTCCCCTGCAGAGTTCCTAAGCCAGCAGAGAGCAGAAAAGCAACTTTCTTGATCATAAGTATTTTTAAACTTTTTAGTTTGTATTTTCGATCTTTTGAGCTTTTCGACTACTGTTTGTGCCTATATTACTGTTTTATTACCTTATTTTCCTGTTTTTGTGAGCTTATATTGTTGATTGCACTTGTGGGCTAAAGTATTGTAAAAGTAACAAACAGGCTAATACACTCAAGTGTACCAGCCTTTGATAGCAATTTAGTCGAAAACAAAGCATTTACTGCATTTTTTCTGTCTGTTTGCAAAAAAAAAAAAAAAAATATTTCTCCTTTCCTAAACTTTCCTAGCTAGTTGTTCCAGTGATCAGATTTTGCTGATCCCTGGGCTTTGTATTTGGTTTCTGTGTTCCTCCATTTTCTTGTGTGGCCAGAGGTAGTTTCTTTACTCACCAGTGGGAGTGGGAGTACTGAGCTGCTTGTTTGTCCTCAGAGGAGTGGTTAGAAACAGCAACTAGTAATTGTCGGCCATTTTGGGTCATTTCCTGTTTTTCCAGCCCCTGCTATAAAGCACGCTTTGGCAGGCTTTTCTGGCATTAGAGAACTAGGCATAGCTCCTCGTGGTCCCCTGCAGAGTTCCTAAGCCAGCAGAGAGCAGAAAAAGCAACTTTCTTGATCATAAGTATTTTTTAGTTTTTTTTTTTTTAGATTTTTTCTTTTTTTTTTTCTACTTACTTTTGCATATTACTATTTTTTTTTTTATTTATTTTTTGTTTTTTGTTGAGCTATATTTGTGATTGCACTTGTGGTTTTCTATAAAGCACGCGCGGCAGGCTTTTTTCTAAATGAGAGAAAAGGCATAGCCCTCGTGGTCCCCTGTAGAGTTCCTGCAACTTTCTTGATCATAAGTATTTTTTAAACTTTTTAGTTTGCATTTGTTGATCTTTTGAGCTTTTCGACTACTGTTTGTGCCTATATTACTGTTTTATTACCTTATTTTCCTGTTTTTGTGAGCTTATATTGTTGATTGCACTTGTGGGCTAAAGTATTGCTTAAAAGTAACAAACAGGCTAATACACTCAAGTGTACCAGCCTTTGATAGCAATTTAGTCGAAAACAAAGCATTTACTGCATTTTTTCTGTCTGTTTGCAAAAAAAAACAAAAAAAAATATTTCTCCTTTCCTAAACTTTCCTAGCTAGTTGTTCCAGTGATCAGATTTTGCTGATCCCTGGGCTTTGTATTTGGTTTCTGTGTTCCTCCATTTTCTTGTGTGGCCAGAGGTAGTTTCTTTACTCACCAGTGGGAGTGGGGAGTACTGAGCTGCTTGTTTGTCCTCAGAGGAGTGGTTAGAAGCAGCAACTAGTAATTCGTCGGCCGTTTTGGGTCATTTCCTGTTTTTTCCAGCCCCCTGCTATAAAGCACGCTTTGACAGGCTTTTCTGGCATTAGAGAACTAGGCATAGCTCCTCGTGGTCCCCTGCAGAGTTCCTAAGCCAGCAGAGAGCAGAAAAGCAACTTTCTTGATCATAAGTATTTTTTAAACTTTTTAGTTTGCATTTTTCGATCTTTTGAGCTTTTCGACTACTGTTTGTGCCTATATTACTGTTTTATTACCTTATTTTCCTGTTTTTGTGAGCTTATATTGTTGATTGCACTTGTGGGCTAAAGTATTGCTTAAAAGTAACAAACAGGCTAATACACTCAAGTGTACCAGCCTTTGATAGCAATTTAGTCGAAAACAAAGCATTTACTGCATTTTTTCTGTCTGTTTGCAAAAAACAACAAAAAAATGTTTCTCCTTTCCTAAACTTTCCTAGCTAGTTGTTCCAGTGATCAGATTTTGCTGATCCCTGGGCTTTGTATTTGGTTTCTGTGTTCCTCCATTTTCTTGTGTGGCCAGAGGTAGTTTCTTTACTCACCAGTGGGAGTGGGGAGTACTGAGCTGCTTGTTTGTCCTCAGAGGAGTGGTTAGAAGCAGCAACTAGTAATTATCGGCATTTTGGGTCATTTCCTGTTTTTTTAAAGAGCCCTGCTATAAAGCACGCTTTGGCAGGCTTTTCTGGCATTAGAGAACTAGGCATAGCTCCTCGTGGTCCCCTGCAGAGTTCCTAAGCCAGCAGAGAGCAGAAAAGCAACTTTCTTGATCATAAGTATTTTTTAAACTTTTTAGTTTGAATTATTCGATCTTTTGAGCTTTTCGACTTCTGTTTGTGCCCATATTTCTGTTGTATTTCCTTTTTTTCCTGTTTTGCGAGCTTATATTGTTGATTGCACTTGTGGGCTAAAGTATTGCTTAAGAGTAACAAACAGGCTAATACACTCAAGTGTACCAGCCTTTGATAGCACTTTAGTCGAAAACAAAGCATTTACTGCACCTTTTTCTGTCTGTTTGCAAAAAAACAAAAATATTTCTCCTTTCCTAAACTTTCCTAGCTAGTTGTTCCAGTGATCAGATTTTGCTGATCCCTGGGCTTTGTATTTGGTTTCTGTGTTCCTCCATTTTCTTGTGTGGGCAGAGGTAGTTTCTTTACTCACCAGTGGGAGTGGGGAGTACTGAGCTGCTTGTTTGTCCTCAGAGGAGTGGTTAGAAGCAGCAACTAGTAATTTGTCGGCCATTTTGGGTCATTTCCTGTTTTTTCCAGCCCCCTGCTATAAAGCACGCGTTAGCGCGATTTAGTGCGGAGCTGCTACTGTTGCACACTAGGGCAGCGCCAGTTAATCAGATTTAAACTATTAGGGCTACCTAAAGTCCACTCTTCAAATTTTCCCTTAAAACTACCTTCCTCAAAGTATACTACTGTCCTATTTAGTGTATCCTACAACTATAAATTATCTCTACTTGACTCCCAAGTAGACTATTCTCTATCTGTATAGCGAAGCACTTGCTCCTACAGTACTTATCACCTCGATACAGCACTCTTGTTATAGAAAGTACCCCAAAAAAGCAAACCCCATTTCTCAGTCACCCACATCCCCCAGAACCTTTTCTTAAGTTTTTCTGTCTATTCCTTCTAGCATGTCGAGGGATCAGTTGCTAATGTCCTCTCCTGCTCAACTGGTGAACCTGGGAATATTGAGGCAATGTTACAATTGCCTCATGTACACAGAACAACCCTCTCCTCCTCCCACAAAACACAAATACATGCGAGATGCAACTATACGGCCAAACTGGAGGCTGAGCTCTTTCAACATAGGACTGGCATGACCAGACAGGAGGAGAAGGTAACCACACACACTATAGACCCAGTCTCACATAATACCATCACAACCTCAAATCATACACATAAACACACAAAGACATACTCGAGGCTGATCAAAAATCTACCAAAACAGCAGAGGCCACCAAAGCAGACACCCAAACAACTACCACCTCAGAACACAACACCTGCAACACATAGACCACACAGTCAGAGTGTCAAGCAGTCACAGCCCTTAAGGCCAAACACAATGCCAGACACACTAGTCATTGGTGACTCCATAGTCAGACACACTGGCGTCCCGCTCACCAGACTGAGTAAGGAGAAGGTCACAGTAAGCTGTCTGTTGGGTGCTAGAATCTGCCACATAACGCATGCACTCAGGTCTCTCAACAGCAGGTACAAGTACGACTCAATCATTGTCCACGCTGGTGTTAACGACCTGAGACGTACCTCCTTGGACTACATGAAAAGAGACATAGAGGAGCTCTCTGATTATGTAGCCCAAGCAGGTATGACCCTGACCTTGAGCAGTATCCTACCTTCACCAAGAATGATGCCACAATACAGAGATAAGATGATCAGCTTTAACAATTGGCTTAAACTCTGGTGTCATTCAAAGGGGATCAATGTCTGTCTGCCTGGGATGACATGCTGGACAAGCCACGCTGCGCAAGGGACGGCTTGCACTTGTCACCCTAGGATTCGGATTTTGGCAAAGGCTCTTGCCACCCCATAGTGCCTTTTTAGGCAAGGCTCAAATTCTAAACCTACCACCCTAGAACAAAACAAAGAAAAAAACTAAGGGTAATGCTGCTCAATGCCAGAAGTCTCAACCTCAAGATGCACGCCTTTCGAGGCCCTTCTCAGTATGGAGAACATCGATGTCTGTGCTGTGACAGAAACCTGGTTCAAGGCTCCTGAGAGCACCCCAGCACTATCAGGTTTTACCTCATATCATGCGTTCCGGCCCCAAAACCTGGACAATACCAAGAAAGGAGGAGGGGTTTCCATATTCATCAAGGACACCCACACCTCAAGATTGGTGGCATCGCACGATGCATCGGAAACCATCCAGGTGCAATTACCCATAGGCAAGACTGCTCTGCAATTTGTAGCATGTTACAGGCCACCCTTGCAAACTCAGGAACCTCATATGGCCTTCCTGAAAACACTGGAGGGGATAAATGTATCTCCGAACACCATCATACTAGGTGACTTCAACTACCCTAATATAGACTGGGAACACTACTCAAGCCCAAACACTCTAGCCCAAAAGTTCCTGGAATTCATAAACTCAAATGCCATGGAACAACTAGTCACCATCCCCACAAGAGGAGAAAACATACTTGATCTCATCATCACAAACATGGGAGCACAATGTTCAACACTGGAAGTATACCCCTCACTGGTGAGATCTGATCACAAACTAATCTCGCTGGAGGTCCTCATCCGCCCCACCGAAATGAAAAAGACCACAGTAAAGAACTTCTCGAAAGCCGACTTCACACTTCTAAAGACTAGTGTGGTCTCCTTTAAGGCCCCTGAGCCGGCGGTTAACATTACTCAAACCGCTGAATCACTTACAAATGCCTTCTACCAGCACCTGCAGGGCTGCATGGATCAGGCAATCCCAAGCAAAACAAAGACTCTTTGTACCAAAGGCAAGCGTCCAGTCTGGTGGACCCCAGCCATAAACAAACTCTACAACAAAAGGAGAAAGCTACTACAAGATAGAGCAAAATCCTTAAAAGGTAAGACACCGCTGATCACTATAAGTAAAAGCTAAGAGCTCTCATAAAATCATCCAAAGCTAATTTTGAGAAAAAAATAGCTAAGGACTCTAAAGACAACCATAAGGCATTCTTTAGCTATGTCAGAAACCTAGCAGGAAACTCCCAGATATGCTCAGAATTAGTTCAAAATGATGTGAAGATTACTGATCCTACAGACATTGCCAACATAATGGCTGAAAGGTTCAGTGCAAACTTCTCCCCTCCCCTAAAGGAGAGATATCTATACCAAATGATTGTAGCCCCAAACATCTCTAACGCCCAGGTGAGAATTGCTCTCTCGAGGCAAAGAACACAGCATCCATGGGACCTGATGGTGTCCCGGCTGTGTGCTCCATGAACTCAACGAGGAATTAAACCCACAGTTAGGACAGCTGTTTAATCTTAGTCTCACCTCTGGATATGTACCCAGGAGTGGCGCACAGTGACTGTGGTCCCACTCCACAAAGGCGGTGCCTCCACCGACCCTGGAAATTACCGTCCCATTAGCTTGACAAGCCTTATCTGCAAAGCCATGGAGAGGATCATAATGGATCTCATAAATAAAGACATAGGGAACTTGCAGACTTTGGATCCAACCCAGTTTGGCTTTGTCAAAGGCAGATCATGCCTTCTAAACTTGGTTGACTTTTGAAACAGTCACCAAGGCCATTGACGAGCGAAAGGCAGTCCATACAGCCTACCTAGACCTGGCGAAGGCTTTTGATACAATACCTCACTCGGGTATCATTGAAAAACTCATCAACTTAAATGTAAACCCATACATTACAAGATGGGTTGCAAACTGGCTGAGTGACAGAACCCACAGGGTCAGAGTTGCTGGCGCCATGTCAGACTCAAAGCCTGTCACAAGTGGTGTCCCACAGGGCTCAGTCCTGGGCCCACTCTTGTTTGGCATCTACTTTTGTGAAGTACAAGCAAACACAGGAGGGTTATGGCTGACAAAGTTTGCAGATGACTGCAAACTGGGCGCCGTAGTTGAAAACACATCCGACACAGATATCCTTCAGAAGGGTCTCACAGAAGCGGATAACTGGTGCCAGAGCCATGGCCTCAAGTTAAATGCCAAGAAATGCATAGTCATACCCTTCGGGAAAAATAAGGTTACCCTAGCTACCATATAGGTGGCAATCCCTGAACACAGAAGAAGTTATTAGGGACCTGGGAACCCAGGTTGACAGTAGCCTTTCATTCGACACTCATATTGCTAAAGTAGTTAGGAAGACCTTCTACATTGCCCACCTTATCATGAAGGGATTCACATCTAGATCAAGGGAAGTCATAGTCTCGCTATACTCATCACTCATCAGACCAATGATCGAGTACAATGCCCCATTTGGAATGTATCTGACCCGACACTTGCAGCAGCTGGAGAGGCCACAAAGTTCCTCACCAAAAGGATAAAGGGTCTCAAAAATCTGTCTTATGCTGCCCGACTGAAAGAACTCCAGTTATATTCAGTTGCTTACCGCTTGCTCAGAGGTGACCTATGCCTGACATGCAAGGCCATGTCAAACCCAGATTTGATGAACATGCTTCATCTCAAAAATCTAGATCCCTCAGAGCCACAAGGGCGGGAGACTTAAACCTCGACACGGTTATTAATAGGACGTGCTGGAGGGATAGATTAATCACCCAAAGACTCCCTATGCTGTGGAACAAAATCCCGGTTTATGTGAGGCAGAGCACCTCGCTGGCCTTGTTCAAGAGGAATCTTGACCAATGGATGGGAGATCGCAGATACACCCCAGGGGTTACCTCAGTGTCACTGCTCGACAGAGGCACAGCAAAATAATGGGCATAGTTTCTCCAAACTAAAGGGGTGGCGTAAGCCACAAAACTATGGGCTAGGCTTATAAATGCCCTCGGGCAGATAGCCTAGTATGAACCTATGAACCTATGAATGGCCTCAAAAGCATTCATCCCTACACAGATACACACACAAAGTTCTACAGTTGCCATGTGTGGGGATAGAACTCCTAGCTAACTAGTGTATCACAATACAGTATTATGCAGTTATAGGATGCACCATGGAGATTACTGGGCAACTCCTTTCCCAAAGGTGTATTTCAAAGTGAATGACATCAGCAGCCCTGCCAAGGTAGGGCAATGAAAGTTGTAGTGAGTGTGAATGGCCTCAAAAGCATTGATCCCTACACAGATGAAAACACACACACACACACACACACACACACACACACACACACACACACACACACACACACACACACACAAACACACAACTCCTATCTAACTAGTATATCACACTGTAGCATTACACAGTTATAGCATGCACCACAGAGCTTATAGTCATTCTAAGGGAATCCAGTGTCTGTCTGCCTTGGATGATATGGTTGACAGGCCATGATGCTTTGCCAGAGATTGCCTGCACCTGTCGCCCCTGGGATTCTGGATACTGGCTAAGGCTCTTACCACCCCTATAGTGCCATTTTTAGGCAAGGTTCAAATGACAAATTCACCACCATAACAGGAACAGGCAAGCAAAAACTGAGGGTAATGCTACTCAAAGCTAGAAGTCTAAATCTCAAAATGCACTCACTCGAGGCACTCCTTAAAATGGAGAACATAGATATCTGTGCAGTGACTGAGACCTGGTTCAAGGCTCCAGAGAGCACCCCTGCACTACCAGGCTATAACTCATATCACACTTTTTGGCCATGTAACCTGGACCGGAACACCAAAGGAGGAGGTGTGTCTATATTCATTAAGGATATCCACACCTCCAGGCTAGTTGCTCAGCATAATGCATCCAAGGTTATCCAAGTGCAACTAACTCTGGACAAAACTGCAATCCAAATTGTAGCTTGCTACAGATCCCCCACCATGCCACAGGATTCCCACTCCTCTTTTATTGATGTACTAGAAAATATTAGGGTTCAACCAAACACCCTAATAATGGGCAATTTCAACTCCCCCACCATTAACTGGGAAAACTACTTGTGTACCAACTTCTTCACACACTAACGAAAAAACCAGTAAACTCCAAAAAGCCACGGAAAGGCGGGCAGGAACACGATCAGAGACGACTTTGTAATATAAAATAATTTATTAAATCCAAGTAAAGTTAGCGCTTTCGGCCAAACCAATGTTCAGCCTTCATCAGACAAAAAGCAGAATGTGTGATTAAAAACT
The DNA here is from genome assembly GCF_019279795.1 of Protopterus annectens. NCBI lineage: Eukaryota > Metazoa > Chordata > Ceratodontiformes > Protopteridae > Protopterus > Protopterus annectens. The sequence continues at coordinate 1,167,390,464 of NC_056744.1, forward strand.
TTTTATATTACTTACATGTGCTTAGTGCCAATCAAAAGCAAGTGCATTTGTTAATTATATATAACCATAGTGACCTTAAAGAAATATATTACATTGCTTGTAAAAAACACTTACTAATGTCCCTTAAGGCAATTACATAATACAAAACAAAATCTTAAAAATTGCTTACGCTTAAAATATAAAATATACTTAAAAGTACATATAGTGTTATAAAGTAAACGTAAGCTATGTGTAAACATTTAAAATACAAATTGTCCTTGGACCTTACATTGTAATCCACGTTCTTATAAGTGAAAACGGACCCCTTGGGTGTTAGCTTATCAGTTTATCGTATAACACTAACATCACCGAAAATCACATCTGGGTTATTAATTACACCCATTTCCAAGACATATTATAAATAACTATATTTGTAAATATCTTAGGATCTTTTATATACAAAACGGCCCATGTGGCCCATTTTGTAGTTACAATTTCTGTTCATAAAAACTTATTAGAATAAAATTCATGTGTAAATTCTATTCAAAAACATGATCCTATATAAATACATCTAGTCTTAGAAATCCTAAAAATATATATATATATTCTTTACAGAACCAATACCAATCACCCTTAAGTAAATAATAAGAAATGGTAAACTCAATTAGTACTTAGGTTCCTTGTGTTGCACCTTTTACAAAGGATAAAATATTTCTATATATATATATTACTATGAGTTATCAACAAAATACTTTTAAGTTGTACAATTAAGTTACCTATTATGGGAAAGCCACTTAAGGACACATTTAATAGAAAGATTATCATTGATTCCTGGTATGAGATGGGCTCTAGTTCGGATCTGCCACATAAGTTCATCAATTTCTAGTCTTATTTGCCATGGGCCCCCTCTTATTTCTGGAGTTCTTTGTTGCAATACAACAAAACTAAATGAATGCCCACTGTTATGTAGAATGTGCTTAGCTAAAGCATTATTTTCATCATGTCTACTAACAGCATACATGTGTTCATAAATTCTGGTTTTTATTCTACGCTCCGTTTTACCAATATAAAAAGCTTTACAGTGGTTACACAGAGCAGCATAAACCACCGATTTAGAATCACAGTTGAAGTGGTTGTCCACTTTATATACCTTATCATTGATAGTGAATTGGGTACCAACTTTAATGAATTTACACTGCGCACATGCACCACACTTGTGCATTCTGTGCGGCCGGTTGGAAGTAGACTTTTTCTTTGGTCTCTCTAGGATTGCTTTTAAATTATGTCCCCTCCTGTAAGTTAGTTTTGGTTTTCACCCAATGTACTAGAGAGTACTGTCATGTTTTATCACATCCCAGTTTTTGTTGATAATTTCCCTGATTTTATAAAAATCCAATGAAAAGGTATGTAAAAAAGTAGTACAATAATTGTTATTTTCCAACCGGTTACCCCTAGGGGCCCCTGCTGGTAATAATGAATTCTCTGGATTTACCGCCACTTCATTATTGTTGTTACTAGAAAGAAGAGGGACAAAATGGCCCTCATCTCGTTTACTAGATACCTCCAAAATGATGTTATTAATTAAATTAAGTGGATACCCTCTAGATATGAACATGTTTTTTAATTTATTGCATTCAATCTGAAAATCATAGTCATCGGTGACCATTCGTGCTGCCCTTACAATTTGGCCTTTTATAACAGATCTTTTTTGATAGTAAGGGTGATTGCTGGAAAAGTGTAACAATGAATTTGAATACGTGGGTTTTCTATAAATGGTACTTTTGAATCTATGATTAGTCATATCCTTGATGAGAAGTATGTCCAGATAGTTAATTTCTGTATCAGCTATGTTGAAAGTGAACTGTAAGAAATCCGTCATGTTAGTAATCCTTTCAATAAATAAGGGGATAAGTTCCTTGTCCCCCTTCCAAATACAAAAAATGTCATCCTGGTACCTAGTATACCAGGAGACATGCTGTTGAAATAACTCGTCTTTAAACAACAATTCAACTTCCCAATACGTTACATAAACGAACCACCACAAGGGGAACCCATGGCAACACCCGATGTTTGGAGGTAGAAACTATTCTCGAAAATGAAAAAATTGTTCGCTAATACCAACTCCAAAAGTGTTTCAATTAAATAGATAGTATTCTCTTCCACTTTTTTGGCAACCATAAATTCTCTAACCCAGGTAAGTCCTATCTCTTGCGGTATGACAGTATAGAGGTCTTTAACATCTATTGTCAAAAACACTGAATCAATGGTATATCTTATTTTACTAATGTCCTTCAAAAAGGACCAAGAATCTTTACAGATATGTACCTCGTTTTCTAAGAGGGGTTTTATGATACTGTCTACAAGTTTAGCACATGCGTAGGTAACCGAACCCCTCCCATCGACAATTGGTCTGAAGGGGGGCGCGTGTAATCGTTTATGCAACTTAGGTGTGCCGAAAAAAAACGGAATTTTTGGAGCCGCCATCTGTAAGTATTTGTATGTGTCAGGGTCAATGAAACCCTCTATAAGAAGATCATACAAGATGCTATTAATCTTTTTATAAGCTCCATGTATTTCATTAAGAGATACTTCTTTATATACTGGTGTGTCCAAATGCTCCATCATGTATTCCACGTACTTATAATGGTCCATCAAAACCACCCCCCCACCTTTGTCCGGTTTCATGACCCGGATACTACAATCCTTCAACAACTGGAGGAAATCCCATTCCAGCATAGTGATGTTGTTAAGATGTCTTTGGTTACTATACATAACTTGATTCTTTATTGCCCAAAGATCAATTTCACACATTTTTTTAAAAACAGCTAGAATGGGGTGAAGGGGTGGATTAACTGGGTTAGCTGTTTTTGAAAAAAACATGTTCATATCTAGAGGGTATCCACTTAATTTAATTAATAACATCATTTTGGAGGTATCTAGTAAACGAGATGAGGGCCATCTTGTCCCTCTTCTTTCTAGTAACAACAATAATGAAGTGGCGGTAAATCCAGAGAATTCATTATTACCAGCAGGGGCCCCTAGGGGTAACCGGTTGGAAAATAACAGTTATTGTACTACTTTTTTACATACCTTTTCATTGGATTTTTATAAAATCAGGGAAATTATCAACAAAAACTGGGATGTGATAAAACATGACAGTACTCTCTCTAGTACATTGGGTGAAAAACCAAAACTAACTTACAGGAGGGGACATAATTTAAAAGCAATCCTAGAGAGACCAAAGAAAAAGTCTACTTCCAACCGGCCACACGGAATGCACAAGTGTGGTGCATGTGCGCAGTGTAAATTCATTAAAGTTGGTACCCAATTCACTATCAATGATAAGGTATATAAAGTGGACAACCACTTCAACTGTGATTCTAAATCGGTGGTTTATGCTGCTCTGTGTAACCACTGTAAAGCTTTTTATATTGGTAAAACGGAGCGTAGAATAAAAACCAGAATTTATGAACACATGTATGCTGTTAGTAGACATGATGAAAATAATGCTTTAGCTAAGCACATTCTACATAACAGCGGGCATTCATTTAGTTTTGTTGTATTGCAACAAAGAACTCCAGAAATAAGAGTGGGCCCGTGGCAAATAAGACTAGAAATCGATGAACTTATGTGGCAGATCCGAACTAGAGCCCATCTCATACCAGGAATCAATGATAATCTTTCTATTAAATGTGTCCTTAAGTGGCTTTCCCATAATAGGTAACTTAATTGTACAACTTAAAAGTATTTTGTTGATAACTCATAGTAATATATATATAGAAATATTTTATCCTTTGTAAAAGGTGCAACATAAGGAACCTAAGTACTAATTGAGTTTACCATTTCTTATTATTTACTTAAGGGTGATTGGTATTGGTTCTGTAAAGAATATATATTTTTAGGGTTTCTAAGACTAGATGTATTCATACAGGATCATGTTTTTGAATAGAATTTACACATGAATTTTATTCTAATAAGTTTTTATGAACAGAAATTGTAATTACAAAATGGGCCACATGGGCCGTTTTGTATATAAAAGATCCTAAGATATTTACAAATATATTTATTTATAATATGTCTTGGAAATGGGTGTAATTAATAACCCAGATGTGTTTTTCGGTGATGTTAGTGTTGTACGATAAACTGATAAGCTAACACCCAAGGGGTCCGTTTTCACTTATAAGAACGTGGATTACAATGTAAGGTCCAAGGACAATTTGTATTTTAAATGTTTACACATAGCTTACGTTTATTTTATAACACTATATGTACTTTTAAGTATATTTTATATTTTAAGCGTAAGCAATTCTTAAGATTTTGTTTGGTATTATGTAATTGCCTTAAGGGACATTAGTAAGTGTTTTTTACAAGCAATGTAATATATTTCTTTAAGGTCACTATGGTTATATATAATTAACAGATGCACTTGCTTTTGATTGGCACTAAGTACATGTAAGTAATATAAAAAGTTTTTAATCATACATTCTGCTGTTTGTCTGATGAAGGCTGAACATTGGTTTGGCCGAAAGCGCTAACTTTACTTGGATTTAATAAATTATTTTATATTACAAAGTCGTCTCTGATCGTGTTCCTGCCCGCCTTTCCGTGGCTTTTTGGTACCAACTCCTTCACACAACGCTTTCTAGAATTCATATACTCCAATGCCCTGGATCAACTTATCCACACCCCCACCAGGGTCAACAATATCCTAGACCTAGTCATTACCAACATGAGTGACTGGTGTTCCGCACCTGAAGTCAACTCCTCGTTGGTCCGATCCGACCATAAGCTAATCATCCTTGATATCCACATCCCGTCCCCACCCCCCATTAAGGAAACCACGGTAAAAAATTTCTCCAAAACCAACTTCATACTTCTTAAGACAGAAGTGGTAAACTTCATGACACCCATGCAGATGGACAATATAGTTACGACTGCCGAATCCTACACAAATGCACTCTGTAAGCACTTACACAAGTGCATGGATCGTGCTATCCCAAACAGAACCAAGAAGCTATCCTCCAAAAAAAGGAAGTCAATCTGGTGGTCTCCTGCCATAAACAAACTGTACAACAGAAGGAAGAAACTGTTGCAAAAGAGCGTAAAATCCCATGAGTGGAGGAGCTCCCTGGTCAGCCTCAGTAAGAAGCTGAGATCCCTTATAAGATCCTCCAAAGCTAGCTACAAAAACAAAATCACCGCTGATTCTAAGGACAACTACAAAGCATTCTATAGCTATGTCAAGAATCTCAATGGCAACACCCAGATCTGCTCTGAGTTACAGCACAACGGCACAAAAATTACAGAACCAGCTGATATTGCCAACATCCTGGCAGATAGGTTCAGTGCTAACTTTACTCCCCCTCACCCCCTAAAGGGCCCATATCTATACAGGAAGAATGCAGAGTCCCTGTAATCACAACTATGCAGGTAAAAGCTGCACTCTCTAAAGCCAAAAACACAGCATCCATGGGACCGGACAACATCCCAGGCTGCATTTTACACAAACTTCAGAATGAACTGGCTCACCACCTAAGCACCATGTTCAATCATAGCCTCACATCAGGCTTTGTGCCCACTGAATGGCGTACAGCAACAGTTATCCCACTTCACAAAGGGGGAGCTACCACTGATTCTGGGAACTATCGCCCTATTAGCCTGACGAGTCTGGTCTGCAAGACCATGGAACGTATCATCATGGAACTCATAAACAAAGACATTGGTAACCTCCAAACTCTGGATCTCATCCAGTTCGGGTTTGTGAAAGGCAGATCATGCCTCCTGAACCTGATCGACTTCTTTGAGTCAGTCACCAAAGCCATAGATGAGGGTAAGATGGTTCACACAGCCTGTCTTGACCTCGCCAAGGCTTTCAACACCATCCCCCATTCTGGAATTATAGCTAAACTCACCAAACTAGGTATAAATCCCTACATCACAAGATGGGTTGCCAACTGGCTCACTCACAGAACCCACACTATAAAAGTTGCACACTCCAAATCTGACCTCAAACCAGTGACAAGTGGAGTACCACAGGGTTCAGTCCTGGGATTTCTCCTGTTTGGTATCTACTTCTCTGAAGTACAGGCTAACACAGAAGGCCTCTGGCTAATGAAGTTCACAGATTACTGCAAACTAGGAGCCATAGTCAAGTCCCCAAATTATGTGGACATCCTACAGAAGAGCCTCGCTGAGACAGATGCCTGGTGTCAGAGCCATGGCCTCAAGCTCAGTGCCAAAAAGTGCATTGTCATCCCCTTTGGTAAAAACTCTGTACCCATGAACTACTACGTAGACAGCAGTCTACTTAACACCAAATGTGTGATGAGACCTTGGGACCCAGGTGGACAGTATTCTGTCCTTTGATAGTCACATCACCACAGTAGTCAGGAAGTCCTTTTACGTGGCACACTTCATCATAAAACGGTTCTCATCCAGGAAAAAAGAGGTCATTGTTCTCCTCTACTCGACACTCATTAGACCCATTATAGACTACATTGCCCCTTTTGGAATGTACCTCACAAGACATCTGCAGCAGCTGGAAAGGCCACAGAAGTACCTCACAAAGAGGATTTCTGGCCTCAGACAGATGCCCTACACTGACTGTCTCAAAAAACTCCAGCTTTACTCCGTAGCATATCGCCTACTCCGAGGTGATCTCTGCCTAACATATAAAGCTATGTCAAACACAGAGCTGTTGGACATGCTACAAGTAAAGAAGTCCCAATCCCTCCGAGCTGCACGCTCTAGGGACCTAAACCTTGTCACCACAATAAACAGGACATGCTGGAGTGATAGATTCCTGTCCCAGAGACTTCCCATACTCTGGAACAGGCTACCCATCTATGTCAAGCAAAGTTATTCATTAGCACTCTTCAAGAAAAGTCTTGATGAGTGGATGGGAAATAGGAAATACACCCCGGGGATCACTTCTGTGTCTCTGTTTGACAGTGGCACAGGAAAATAACTTTTTTGGGTGGCGTAAGCCAGGGAACCTTGTTGGCTAGGCTTACGTAGGCCCTTGGCTAGGCTTATGTAGGCCCTTGGGCCGATAGCCTAGTACCTACCTATCAACCTATGAACCTATGATTCTTTCCCCAAAAGTGTATTTCAAGGTGAGGATATCAGCAGGCTTGCCATAGTATGGTGATTGGGAGTGCAGTGTGTGTGCTTGGGCCATAACCCATTCCTGTGGAAGTGGAAACACAACACTCTGGCACACACAGGTATATATTCCACAGGTACATGTATGCAACTGCTAGATGACTACTGCCTTGTACAGTCATGTTATGCAGTTATCACAGGCACCACAGACACTATAGTGTTGAAGGATATCAGAGGCAAATGCCTACATTGATTGACATTTGCACATCATGTGGTTTTAGCCAATTGAATGTGTGCTGGGTGGGACAGGCCTCATGATGGGAGGCTCTTTGTCACTGTCTGTAACTCTCTTCCACACATTTATGTATGTTATTTTGGTCTATTATAGTGTGTTGTCCTTGGATTTATGTGTGTATTCCTATCCAATGTGTGTGCATAGCATGACTTGTGTATACTGAGGAGTGTGTGCACAAACATCTGTGACGTCAGATATGTATAGTCCACTGCTGTTGCCAGGCATGGGCTTTATTTCTCTAAGTGTGGGAGCATGCCCAGTATGACCTTCTGTATTGGATTTGTGAATGCATTCCAGGTATTTTGTACTCCAGTGCAGGCTTTTGTGTTCTATACCTACAGCTGTTTCTGCAGGATATCTGCAGATCGATTGACAATATGGGGTCAACATGGCCAAAGGATAGTGGGTTACTGTAGGTAATTGTGTCTGTGCTGCTTCTGCTACATGGTCTTGGTGTTAGCAGGGATATTCAGACATATGTAACTGTTTTACACTGTGATGTTTTATGTCATCAAGTACTGTCAGGTTTACATATTTGCTTACAGTAATGTCCTGGGGTACACAGGGTGCATGCAGCTGTGTCCAGTATTGTGGTCTACAGCCTACATATTCTTGCACAATCATGCCATTCTGGAGGGGAAGCTGCAGACACTTGCTGCTGGGTCTGTGTAAATGGTTCAGCACCTTGGTTCAGTGGTGGCTGAGGATCCCATGCTTGTACATCCCTCAACATGACAGTATGGCCATATCCTGCTGTGACCATACATCACAGCAGTGCAGATTCACACAGGTTACCCGGATACAGGGGTCATAATTCTGGACATTACCCCTTCACATTGTGGTTTACAGGCAGGTTTGTAGACACCCATTTCTGTGTTTGCAGGCAGGGATAGTATGTGCACACGGCTGGGTTTCAGACTTCACACACTCCATGCCACTCATGCTCCTACCCCCTCTATTATTCTATCCTGTCCCAACACATTATGCAGAAATTATATGATAAGTCCCATATAGTTGTCACCTCATCCCAGCAGTAATTTGGTGTTGGTCCCCAGTTCATGCAGTGGGACATGGTGGACATGTTACTGGGATTTGTCCACATGGCCTTGCATTTGGGTTTTGTGGACTGTGTTATGTTGTTATTTTGGAGTCCATGACATAACATACATTGGCAGTACAGGAGAGTCATAGGCCTTTGGCAGAGGACTGTAGGCCATTTGGTAGTGATGCAGGCTAGCTGTAGTAGGCCATTGCATTGTGTCACTCCTACAGTCCAGTCACAGACTCCAAGACATTATATTCCCTTGGGATGGCAGGGTAGGTGTGAAAAGGTGTTGATGCCAACATTTTCTGTCATTATTGATCCAGTGGTGTGGATGCTGGCAGGGTGCTGCTTACAACAAGGGACACACCTGCATGGGATACCTTTTCTGCATGCTGCATTTTTGGCTATTGCCATACAGAGGTGGGGGTCATATTATACTCATGCCCAATGGCAGGGATGAGACCTGAGAGGTACCTGTGGGTGCTGGTTGGGTGAGCTGCGTGCATGTGTGCTATGGACACTACTTGCATCTGACTTACAGATATGCATGGGGCATTCCACTTATGTTGGCTTGTGCAGGGACATCAGCAGTTTCTCATTACTTCATACCTGTGACCTTTGTGGTCTGCCAGTGTTTGGCCAGACAACATCGGTATTCCCTACTACAAACCCAAGTAATGTGCTGCTAACCTGTATGTACTATTCCAAAGGTGTGTCCATTTCACAGTAACATATTATGCACTGTCTGTCTAGGGTACTTCCACCTGTGTACTGTTTGTATGTCTGGGCCCACATTCATGCCATGTCCATTTTTCAGATGATGACAGGTATTACTTCCAAACATTTACTATGGCTTACTGCTGGAATGTGTTTTTCTGGGATGCATTTTTTTGGCACTGCTGTTGTGAGAACTTGGCCCTGTCATTGGCAGTACTGGCCAATAGCCACCAGGACAAACCTCACCATGTCTACATACTGACTACTCTCACACAATATACAACACACACCAACCTAACACATGCAACCCTGCATATTGTGCACATGCTACAATCTATCCTGCTACTTTGGCCAGCTCAAGTAATCTGTGCTCCACTGTTATTAGAACTACACATACATGTTACTACATTTCTACACAGGTTTGGGGGAGGCACACCTGACACTTGTATACATTTGCTATGACTGTACTGGTATTTCAGGAACTCCTTGTCATTCTGTATTCTGACCTATAATGCTGACTAGAGGCATATCAGTGTACTACAGTTCTTAGGTTTGATTGACCTACATTTCAGTTTCAGACTTCTTACCCACAAGAACTAACATCCTACTGCCTGACCTGTTGTAGTCTGTCTGTGTAGGTCTTGGGGGGGGGGGGGTGTTCTCCATAGCCATCACTCAGTGGCCTTTGCACAGCCTTTGTTTGTGTTTGTATATGCCAGTCCTGCTGGCTGTGACTATTGTTGGGTGTGTGAGCCTCCCTGACTGGCATATGTGTGTCCTATGGACACACATGTGGCCCACTACATTTCCTGCAGTGGTTTTGTCACCTTGTCTAGTACTGGCTACAGTGGTGACACCAGTATTTGTTACAGATTTCATGCTGCCACTGTAGGCGTCTACTATCTGCTGGCATCCCATTCAGCCACACGATACCCTTGCATGCTCACATCCATACCATAGATACAAGTAACAAAACATACTACTCCATTCGGCAATTCATGGGAGAGTGACTTACCTTGTGTCTTTGCCAGTATTGAGGATGGTGCTGCAGGGCTGACTATGTTGGATGCACATAGTACACTCCCTATACATGGTTAAGCATAGGTAGTGTCATGTTTGGCATCCCTTTTACTGTATGTAGGAGCCTGAGAGAGGTGTCATTCCCTGGGTCCCTACTGTGTCAGTGTATGTGCTATGCGTTGCCTCTTGGCCAAGGCATACTGGGCACGCCACTGTCTACCTACTGGGGCAGGCTCAGGTTGTTCCTCCTCTGAGTCACTCTGTGCCTGTGCAGGCCTAGGCAATGGAGGGGGGCTGTGTGGCCCTGCCCCATATTGTTCCTGCTGCAGCTGTTTCCACAGGATCATATTGTGTAGCATGGCACATACAATGGCAATTTGGGTACATGTAGCTGGTGAGTACTGCAAGGCACCACCAGACGTGTCCAGGCACCGGAACCATGACTTGAGCATCCCAAACACATGCTCTATTGTGATTCTGGTCTGTGTGTGTGCCTCATTATGGAGTTCTTGTTTAGGTGTGTGTGCATTTCCGATGGGTGTCATCAGCCATGGCTCTAGTGCGTAACCAGCATTCCCCACTAGCTGAACACATGGGATGTCCCCAATGGCAAATCTATGGTACAGCTGCGTCAGATGCCAGATGTGGGAGTCATGATAGCTTCCAGGGCAGTCAGCACACACATTCATTATAATGCCCTGGGTATTGCACATGACCTGGCAGTTGATGGAGGGGAAGCCCTTGCGGTTGATATAGACTCTACCCTGCTCACCGGGTGGTGCTTTGATGCATATGTGCATGCAGTCTATGGCACCCACTGCACTACCTCAGGGTATTCTGCTGTTTGGTGGAAGAGACGCATATTGCTGGCCAACTCCTCACGGGTGTTGGGAACTATATGCACTCACCGGCATGTGCTGACATGGCATCCAGGAACTGGTAACTGGTGAAATACCTTGGATGCTGATGCCTTTGAGATGCCCATCATATCCCCAGTTGGCCTTTGGAAGGTACCTGTGGCTAGTAATCACAGGCCTACACATACCTTGGTATCCACTGGGATGGGTTCCCCTCTGTTAGTTCTGTGTGTGAGATGTGGCCGGCATAGCTCCAGAATTTGCTGTAGGAGGTCCCTGTCCACCCTATAGTGCTCACTATCAACAGCTTATGTAGCCCCTGGTAGATGACCCTGGGTCTATACCCTCTTCTCCGTCTCCTCACTGCGGGTTGGTTGACAGCATTCTCATCCACACCACCCTCAGCCTCTTCCACATGCTGATGTATGATAGCTGTTGCAGCCCCTGTCATTTTGTTGCTTTTGTTATTTAAAAATTCCCCACTTGTATACACTGTTAGTATACAGTTTGTAGGAAAAAACAGAGGGAAAGGTGTTTGCATAGTTTATAGTAGTGTGCTGGGCTGCTACCTGTGTAATTGGCTGATTCTGATACATTTCTCCTGCCAGCTATGCTAGTTCTCCTTGGTTACCTTCCTACTGCTGGTTTTCCTTCCCGTTGCCTTTCTGTTTAAGCCCGGGGCAGTGCCACGCAAACACAGTGCTCAAATTTATTTATTATTTATTTATTTTCAGTTTGATTACCGGGGAAGTCCACTGGGCCAAGAAGTGCCCATTTTCACTGGAGGCCCGGGGAGAAAAGCTCCATAAGCAATACAATACAATAAAGGTTAAATGATGTTAAAGGTAAAATACATACGGTCAGGAAATGCAAATGCATAAATGTACATAATGAGACAGTGCAATACAGATTTTTTTTCCAGTGGCAATACAGATATTTACAATATTTACACACTTAGAGTCAAGTGAAAGTCAGCTAAGTCTATTTTGGAGGAATAGAAATAAAGCTTGAGGGTAGAGTGGTGCAGGAGTATAGAGAGCTCAGTGGGGAAAATCCCTAGAATTTATACTGGGTGAAAGCAACAACATTTCCATTGGATGACAGGTATAAGAAAAGTTGGGACTTGAAGGATTCAGAGTTAGGTATAGTCCTAAGTGATGGAGGGAGGGAGTTCCATTTTTTACCTAGAGAGAAGGAGAGTAGAAGCTGGCCAGCAGGACGTTTGGGTTTGTGGATGGAGATTAGGTTTTGTGAATGTGAACAGAGCTGCTATTTCATGGTTTACTTTTTTTTTTCCTCACACCCGCTTAGGTAATGTAAACAGTACTAGGCAGCCTCAGACACACCCCCTTGATTAGCTCTGCTAAGCTAAGGGCAAACCCAAGCCACAGGGCTCCAATCCGCTTACAGTATAGCTGACACACACCCCTATGTTGTCAGCTAACTCCTAGGCTTGCACCAGCTATTCATACTCTTACACTGTTGGGACCTGACTAGCATGCTGGAGTGAACTGGGATTCGCTATCATTCCCCTCATTTGCATAGGATTGCCTGCTAATGCATAGTTACATGTCTCACACTGAGCAACCACTACTCACTGGCCATGTTGCCATGTTGCCTTCTGCCTGCCATTGACTTGCATGGCAGAATAGTGATTTTAGTTAGAGTGCTTATTTTAGATTTATTTTATTAATTTCCCCCCTGATCCCATTTACACGCCGCTGCCCTACGCTTAAACAGCCAAGTTCGGCTAAAAAAAAAATAAAGGTTACATTTTTTTTTCAAAACACTTTTGCATGTCAGTGGCCATATACTTGGCCATTGACATGCTTTACACTGCATATACACCCTTTATTTGGAGCTGTCATGGCTCCGTTTTGTAGTTTGCAGAAATGTACTCGGTTAATAACCGAGTACATTTCTGCAGCCTACACTAATCCTGCACTGACAGCTTCCAGCTTCCTGAATCGCAAATTCACCTCATTTGCATGTTTTTCACCTGCAAATAAGGTAATTTGCATCCCCGAGCTCTGTCCATGCAGGATTAGTTTAAGAGCTTGCGTGCACATCCTGGGAGCTCGTTCCTGGATCATGCATCGGCCATATTGTCAAAAATTAGCTCTTAGGCTAATCCTGCATGGCTTCAGTAGCTTGCTGAATTAGGGGGAGAATTTTGAACACATTTCTGGTATGGCAGTGGACTATTTTTTTGCCAATATGGTAATGGCTTACTGGGAGAACAAATATGTGTTCACTTTTACTTTGTATACTCAATGAAAGTCACATTTCCAGTATTTAGATGATATATGCATTACAAGATACAGAAGATGAACTAAGGAGCTATATTAATTACTTAGACACCACAACTCATTTTTTTAATTTACTTTTGTTATGAAAGGATAGGTTGAATTATATGGATGTTTTAATTTCAAGGATTATACTATAAGTACTTTAAGTGTAACATTTGCAGAAGACACACTTTTACAAATTGTTACCTACATGTTGACAGTGGCCACCCTAAATTTTAAAATTGTGTTTGCATAGCCAGAACGATTTCTGATGACTTAGATTTTTTGAAGGAAGTTGAAGTGATAAAAATATGTTCCTTGACAGTGGTTACCCTTGCTATTTTATTGAGCATATGTTATTGGAAGTTGTTAACAAAAGGAAATAAGATGTTTTTTAAACCTCTGCTTGGTGGACAGGGTGTTATTGAAAAGGTGCTATCTACTTTTAATAGGGCAATGATACCCAATACAGTCCATGTATAAATGACATACGTAAAGCATTTTCTAATAACTGGTGTATTCTCAGTCATTTTCCTGAGAGAACCAAAAAAGTTGGTGGTGTTAACACAAATGGTGTATACAGAAAAGGCAAGAAATATGAAAAATATACTTGAGAATGTCACACAACATAGTTTTGGTTTTGGAATAGGTGGCTATGGTACAAGAAGATGTGGGCCATATAGTCAATGTAAGTATATTAAAGACTCTGATTTATATTACAGATTATTGTAAATTGAGAACACAATGGAAATATGGTTGTAACACACATGGTATTGTTTGTGGGGAAAATTGAGCATGTAATTTGTAAATGTATTTATGAACATGTACATGACATAAGAAAAAGAGATACTAAAACGCATTGTCAAAACATTCTATGCCATGTCAGGATTTTAAGGATTTTTGATTTTGTAGTGTTGCAAAAGGTGGAAAAAATCCAAGAGGTGTGTTATGGGAATCACAGTTGAAAAATCGTGACTTATTTTGGCAACTGAGACTTTGAGTTAATTATTTTCTGGGTTTAAATAAAAAGTTTTCTGTTTCTAGTCATTTACATTTAAGGGCAGCCAAATTATAAAAAACACCATGTGTTAAAATGTTTTTTTCTTATAAACTGTCATTTCATTTTTTTATTTTATAACGTTCTTGCATTTTTTTCATTCCAATGAAATTTCTGTGTTGTTTTTATTATAACTGAGTATTTTTTATGCAACATATTCATATTCTCTTGCTTTAAGGATCACATGATTTAAATTGGCTGTAAAATGGTGGTTCTTCACTATAGACTTCAGATTCTGAATAATCTTTAGTGTTGCAAACAATTGATCTGAAGTGTGCAATAAAGTGGTGGACTAGCTTCTGGCTCCTGTTTGCTGTTATTTTCATTACTGGTTCTTTTTGATTTTATTTTTAGCATTTTGGGTTTGATATAACAACTACCCCTTCATCACTAATTTTCATTCATGTTTTTGTCTTTGTAGACTTATTTTTGTACAGATTTGCTCCTTAAACTTGAGAGAAAGAAGGAACATTTGGTATTTGTCTTTACTCCTAGGGAGACCATCTGCAGTATACTTTTTTGTTATTCCTTCATCACTCTCTGATCATAGTAAAGTAACACAGAATTAACATTGCTGAAGAGGTAAATTTATTTTGAAATGTGATTCGATGCTGATTAAAGATAGTAAAGCAGCAAGTGATATTAAGGTTGAAATCTATGGTTACTAGGATAGGTGTAGGGAGAACTCGGAAAACATGTTAAGAATACTGGAAGATTTCATGGTCAAAGCTAAAAGTTGGGTCACTAAAATCTACAGACTTAAGAAAAGTTATAACCTTAAATTTGTGAAAGATCTTCAGAAAGAAACAGTGAGACTGGAATCAATTTTCTTGCACATTAGCAAATCAAATGGCATCAGAAATAATCTGTGGAGCTACCTCTTCTGCAACATCAACAGAATGGTTTAGATGGACGTATGTATCTTGCAGAGGATACTGCTGGTCTAGAACAGTCTTCCCATCCACATAAAATAACGTTCATCCCTGTCCATATTTGAGTGCAACTTGGATCTATGGATGGGAAAAAAATTTCCCCAGGACTGCCCCCCCATACTATTAATTTACAGAGATAGCCCCTAAATGTTTTATCCCATGCATGGATTCCCTCAGATTATATGTGGTATGATCCCAGTCATTCTCATTAAGGGCAATATATAATTATCAACCATGGGATGGGTAAGGCCAATCTCTAACCAAATAGGATAGGTTAATTTGAGCACAAGAAGGGAAATTGGCTATGCTTGAAATGGCCCATAGCTATCCTAATACTTACCTATGAACCTATGAAATATGAGTGTAATGGGAAAGAATTAAATCACTTTGTTGGCTGAAGGGCTTTATATCTACAGAATCATTAGCATGTGGACATAACGACAGGTCAGAAAGCATTGCTATCACCATATTGTAAGATGATTCAGAAAGACTTAATTTGGGAAACATGTAAAATTAATAATATATTACTACAAGAATGTTTAGGAATATTCCAGCATTTTTATTTGACTAGCCAAGAAAATATCATACTTTTACAAAAATTCAAAATTAACAAAAACTAAAGAAGAGCTTAGAAATTAATCCACTAAAAACAATCACAAAGCCTTCTTCACATACGTCCACAATCTCAAAGGTAATACCCAAATCTGCTTTGAAGTGGTGGTCAAAAACACTACATACACAAATGCCTTATATATAGCCAACCTGCTGGTAGACAAGTTCAGTGAAAACATCACCCCCTGTCTCACCCATCAGTAAACCAGGGCATCCCCAGCACCTGACCCCTCCCCTCAACAACAGGGAGCAGGTCTTTAATGACCTCTTAAAGGCAAAAAAATACAGTCTCTATTGGACCTGACAACATCCCTGGCTGTGTACTACATGAAGTCAGGCCTGCGCTCTCAGCACCAATAGGCATCCTATTCAACCAAAGCCTGAGCACCGGCTTTGTCCCAGCCGAATGGAGGGCAGCCACTGTCATCCCTCTACACAAAGGTGGAGCGTCTACTGACCCAGGCAATTATAGGCCCATCAGCCTAACTAGCCTGATCTGCAAGGCAATGGAACACTTTATCATGGCCCTTATAAACAAGAATATTGGCAACCTCCAAACGCTTGACCCCACACAGTCTGGTTTCATCAAAGGGAGATCATGCCTGTTAAACTTGGTTGACTTCTTTGAAACAGTCACCAAAGCCATGGACAAGGGGAAGACAGTGCACAATGTAAACAAAGTCTTCGACACTATTCACCACTCTGGCGTAATAGATAAATTCTCCCAGCTAGGCATCAACCCATATGTTACCAGATAGGTAGTTAACTGTCTCACTGATTAGAACCCACTCAGTCAAAATAGGGGAAGGCACTTCTAGTAGTAGATCTGTACCGAGTGGTGTACCCCAAGGATCAGTCTTGGCGCCTCTACTGTTTGGGCTATACTTTTTCCTGATGTGCAAGACAAAACCAGTGGTCTGTGGCTGACCAAGTTTACAGATGACTGCAAGCTGGGCACTGTCTTAATTTTCCCTAGTGATGTGAACATCCTCCAAGAGGGCCTTATCCAAACTAATGACTGGTGGCAGAAGCATTTCCTCTAACTGAATGCCAAGAAATGCACCATTGTCCCCTTTGGGGAGAATGGTGCCCCCACTAATTATCACATTAATAACAATGTACTAAGCATGCAATCAGTCATGAGGGACTTGGGAACCCAGGTTGATAGCAACCTGACTTTTGACAACCACGTTGACTCCGTTGTATGGAAGGCTTTCTACATGGCCCACATCATAAGTAAGGGTATTTCATCTTTGAACAAGGAGGTCATTAACATTCC
Organism: Protopterus annectens; assembly: GCF_019279795.1. Classification (NCBI taxonomy): domain Eukaryota; kingdom Metazoa; phylum Chordata; order Ceratodontiformes; family Protopteridae; genus Protopterus; species Protopterus annectens. Next base: position 1,167,407,649 of record NC_056744.1, read on the forward strand.
TGTTCTCCTCCCTTATCAGACCCATTATCAGGTACAATGCCCACTTCAACATCCACCTTGCCAGTGCAGCAGCTAGAGAGACCATAGAGGTTCCTGACCAGGAAAATCCAGGGTCTCAAACACCTATCCTTTACAGATAGACTAATAGCCCTTTCCTTCTACTCAGTCTCATACAGACTGTTTAGAGGTGACCTGTGTCTGGCATACAAGGCCATCTCAGACCCAGCCTTGATGGAGTTGCTGCATATCTGTAAGTCAAACTCCACTCACGCAACCTGCACAAAAGGCCTCAACCTGGTCTGTGGCATTAATAGAATTTATTGGCAGGATAGATTTGTGTCCCAAAGACCCCCCCCATATGTGGAATAGATTTCCTCTTCATGTCAAGCAGTGTACCTCACTTGACCTCTTTAAGAAGAACCTGGACAACTGGATGGGAAACAGAAAATACACCCCTGGGATCTCACCTGTGTCCCTGCTGGACAGGGGAAACAGGTGCTGACTTTGTGGGAACATGGGCAGAATTCTTGGCTAGGCTTATAAGGGCCTCTAGGCCAATAGCCTAGTATTGTCCTATGAACCTATAATTATCCATTTGTCACAAAAACAATGAATCTAGCTGTAATTGCCTCTGTGGCTGATGCTAAGGCACAAGGTCAAAAATCTGATTTCAGAAATGCTGTAAAACATTCTAGTATATTTTATGCTGTATCAAGAAGCAGAAACCAATGTTTTTTTTTTCTGTATCCTCTGTGATTGTAAAAGTTCTGATTTTTCTGAAACCTGATGAGTAGATTAAACTATAACAATTTTGGACCGGTTATAGATCTATTTCCCTCCTTGCATTGGAGACAAAAATATTTTGAAGACTCTAGCATGTAGGCTGGGAGCTTCAATAGGGGAACTTTTCAGTTGTGTCTGTTATTACCATATTTTGACTGTAGAGCTTCTTTCAGCATATCTGGCTAATAAAGTAGCATATACTAGGATTCCTATTCCTACCACTGAAAACTTTATGACAGCATGGTTTGTGAAAACTTCCATTTGGCTTAACCACTAAATTCAGAATTTAAAGGTGATTCTCCAGACAATTCATTATTTTTGTTTGCTTGTACATCTTAATATTAATCTTATAAGACCTGTAAACATCTCTTATTAGGGAAGAGTTTGATTCCAGTCAAGGTAGTACAGGAATGTACTTATCTTGGCATTAAGGTGACCATAGAGTGAAATATTGAAGACTGATGCATCTCCATTCCTGACAAATATTAAGTCACAGATGGCAATCTGAAAAAGAAAAAAATTCCCTTGCCTAAGTATATGTAGACTATAAAAATGTTGATAACATGCAAGGTATCAATTATTACTAGCCAGCAAATCCTATTATGCTGTCAAACTGTCTATCATTATTAATGAATTCATTCGTTTACATAGAGGAATGATGTTTCTACTTTAGGAATAAATTAAATCTTTTTTTATGTGTAGTCATGACTTTTTATGTGTAGTCATGTCATACAAAGTCTTTTGAAAACAATCTTTAGTTTGGGAAATATATTGACTCTTCTGTCTCTCAAAAGACAAAAAGCAATATCCATACACTCATATAAAGGAATATGTATAGGATGAAGACAGCATCAATGTATTCTGAAGACATCAAGAAGATCTGGAGTGAATATATGTGGGTAACATAATCCACAGAAGGTTGTCCTAACAGTTCACTGCCACTTATATCATTTTCTTTATTAAAAATCAGTCCATCATTTTAACATTTCTCTTTAAGAATATATGCTATAAACTGATGAATGTTTGAGATGTGAAGTATTAAGAGCTGGTTATCTTTATATAACATGGAATTGTAAGCAAGCCTCTAAAAATAAGATTTAATTATTGACAATGCCAGTGGAGCTTTGAAAATATTGCAACCAAATAAGAATGACATTGCTTTTTGGTTGTTTGCGATAGTTCCAGGCAAGCTCAAATTTTCATGAAATGGATATATGTAAATTCAATGTGTAGTAGCAACTTCTCCCTTTATATATTTAGACATTGGAAAAGCATTATTTATGAGTGGAACTCACATTTGGTGACCTATAATCCTAACTACTTAAATTACACTGTTAGACGTTTATATTCAATAATATAATGATTATTTGTGTGTTTCTTCTTTTGTCCATATAATTTAGTTTTATTTTCTACAAAATATGTAGTTTTATATTGTTTAGTATTTATATTTATGTTGTTGAATGTTGAAGTTTTTTGCTGCTAAAGTGGTAAATCTACCATAACACATAATTCTAAGGTTAATTCTGGGCTTCTCTGATACTTATAGGTTCATAGGTAGGTACTAGGCTATTGGCCCTGGGGCCTATATAAGCCTAGCCAAAAAGGTTCCCTGGCTTTCGCCACCCAAGAAAATTATTTTCCTGTACCCCTGTCAAGCAGTGCCACAGAAGTGATCCCGGGGTGAATTTTCTATTTCCCATCCAGCCGTCAATTGAAATTGGGTGATAAATAATTTATGATAATGTGAATAAAAGTAGAAGAAAAGTCAGACCTGTGAAGCCCTCCCCCCAATAATCGCAAATGTCATGAATATAAAGGCCTAATTTAATATATGGAAATTCTGTATCATGTAGTGACGTAGCTATGTCTATAGACTCCAGCACAGAATCCAAACCTCTAAAGCACACTAGACAAATAATTCAAACAATGTTACTGTGACGTTCCCACTCTGGGCCAGTAATCAAGAAGCCTGAATCCTCATCACTGACACTGGACAGGGACATTCACTTGGAATACAAATGGATACACCCAGTATTTCCAGATGCAGACCTGTCTGCATCAAGTACAGTTTCCTTTAAGAACACACAGGGAACACACTTAGCCCAAGGTCTGGGTTTCTCTGTCTGTCTCTCCCCAGGTCCCCACTGGCACAGCTACTGAGTTAAGTCCTCAGCCAAGTTCCCAAGCCAAGTCCTCCACCACTCTCTCTATAAAACCAGTGCTTTGTGTCCTTGCTCCAAGCAGCTGACACACACATACACACACACACACACACACACACACACACACACACACACACACACACACACACACACACACATGGGAAAGGCTGGCATAGATTTACCCTCTGTGCCCATACTGCCTTTACTATAAGGTAGTTATCACTGCCATCAGGCACTACACTGCTAGCTACCTAAGGCTCTTGCAAGGGTACCCAGTTATACTAAGTAAAATTAATATTAATACAAATAGTAATGTTAACCATACAGCAAGGCTTTCAGTAATGGCCAGATTTATCACCAAATAAATATTTGCAAATACTCTCAAAACTTAAATATTTTCTAAAAGAAGCAGCTACAATGAGAAGTTTAAATATATTTAATAATAAATAATAAAAGAACATGAAAATACTGAATGTCTATTTACAGTAAACACCAGTGTTTCATCCACAGGGAATATTAAAAATAACACAATTGGAAACATTCACACAGTTACAGAAAAACAATACTTAACTATTCTCACTATATTTTCCTAACTGATTTAGAGAATTACTATCCCTGGCCACTTACTAGAGCAAGGCAAGATGAAAGAGTTGAGGGGCCCTTCTATGTCAGGTTTCCAAAACAGACTGCTAAGTGTGACTGAGAGACTTCTCAATATAACATCTAAATATTATTTCTGGGATAGTTTACAGGATGACATCACATCTGGTCATCTGACTTCTAGTTCCCACACTATCCCCTTTGGTTAGAAGCTGCCAGGAATTAGCACCTATGTGTCAATATTACACACACATAGAGCTTTACTAAGATCTGCTGCAGCTCCTGGAAGTCATAAAACAATTTCAAACTTCTACACTTACAGAGTAGCAATTGGTTCCCTGCTAGAGACAATAAAGAAGGCTTCCTAATACTTGATTTCCCAGACATTTTGTCTCTGGCTGCAACCAGAACTGTACAATACAATCTTTATGGTCTCATTTAATTTCAACTATTTTTTAAAGCTTTCTGCAGTTTGGATTGTGATTAATATATTTTCTTCCAGTATCCTCTGTTACAATATGTACATTTAAACAGCTGCAATAATGCATGTACATTTCTTTGATTTCCAGCAGGGCACACTGTTGATGCATTTTTAACACAAGAAGCTTTACAAATTTATTTCCAACATAAGCATCTGTACAAATCTGTTTGATATACAAATGACATATAATTCTTTACAAAATTCCAACTAACTGTTATGGCATATGTTACACATCCACTGCCCATCTTCTCCTGGCATAGCTGGCAGTACCTTCTATCGTCACAGTTATCACTATTTTTCTTTTTGTCAAAGGTCTTTTTATTAACTTTAAAAAAATGGCAAAAGGCAAAAGATATGTATAGATTGTGTCCACACAGTTAAAAGGACACAGGATAAGTTTAACATACACACACGTTTTATATATATAATATATATATATATATATATATATATAATATATATATATATATATATATATATATATATATATATATATATATATATATATATACACAGTACAGTCAAAATGAAAAAAAAAAAACAGGAAAACTGTGTATTAATGCATTTATTCACTATAAGCATGCTAATGTGCTTGTAGAGTACCTTAGAACAAAGAATAAAGTTATATCAGCTTTCAGTGCATCTAAATCATAATTTGCTGGAAACTTTACACGGAAGATAGCAAAAAGAAGAGAATATTTTAAATAAAAAAAGTTGGAACAATCAGTTCCACAAAGTATGCCAAATGATAAATTATTTTTAGAATGTTGGTAGCAATTTATACTTGCAAAGTGCTTCAAATTATATTAAGAGAAGCCTCTGAAATGGTTATCATTTAACATACGCTAGTGATAAAAGTAGAATTTTAATAAAAGTAAAGATGAAAAGTAACTTTTACAAAGTACTCTTCAATACATAAGCATTATTATAGCACAGGACTGCAAATTGTCAGATCAAGCCAGATTAATGGAATTAATGTAATGTGCTTTAATGTGTTATTGAGTATATGCAGATATGACCCCCCCCCCCCCCGAAAAGGCGTACAATGTTACTATTGATTGCACTACACCCCCCGGAAATATTAATGTTTTAGAGAGAGTTAAATAAGCCATTGTTAAAGATCATATCTTGTGAAGGGTGCATTTTTAAAGGAACTTACTATATTACAGGCTAACCATATCATAGCATCATAGGAAGTTAATAGGCTATTGACCCATATCTTGTATCATATAATATCACTTTGAAAAATGCTGCTGTAATTAGCTTAAATGGAAGAATTGTGCATTTGTGAACTAAATTTCAATTGTATAACTAGAATTAAAATAGCAGAACAGTTGAAATATGTTTTTCTTATTAAATCAGTACTAGTAAGTTTTGATTTACATGTATTGCACTTAATATAAATTATATCACTATTACCACGGGGTAAACGGTACAAATTTATTAATTTCAGCAACAGAACTGAAATTTTCATGCAAATGTCCCAAACTAAAAATGTTCAAAATGTGGGAATTAGACTGGATATTTGATGTTACTACCAGTCAGCCATTTTCAACTATTAACTAGGTTGAGTAGGTGAAAAAAAATAATAGGAACGAATAATGAGTTTAGAAAACATGAAATTAATTTTAAGAATGGGTGTTGGCTCAATATTGCAGGTTAATCAGAGATTCCTTGGTGCTACCTATACATATATTTGAGGATAAACTGGCATGCAGGTGTGTGTGAAGCAAGTGGTGCAGATGCATGCTATTGTTAATTTGTGTAAAGCAACTGGTGTGAGACATACTTTGCATGAGTTATTGTTACTTTTTGTTTAGAGATGTGAAAAATAGCATGCTTTCAGTGTTTCATTAATAAGGAAGTCTCACCTTGGTTATAGTACTTTAAGGGTAGGCAAATGTAGTAGTAAGTTCATAACATCAACACATCCAGAATATACATATTTGTTTGTTCCAAAAACTATGAATGTGTAAGTAATACTTCCCATCAAGGTGAGATTCTAGGAAAATAATGGACCATCAATGGCTGTTGGGTGGCCTGATCTGGCACACACACACACACACACACACACACACACACACACACACACACACACACACACACACACACATAAATTTCACAGCTTAAAAAATATCAATTGCGTGGCAGTGCCGAAACTTGTCACCTGTTTGTTTGTTTGTTTTTTACAGTTATTTTGTATGTAAACATAGCTGTTAAAGCTGCAGCAGTTGACAGGTATTTGGGTAGCAATCCAAACAGAAGTGTGATTGGTGATGTCATGTTTTGCTTTACTTTTTATGGAATATCAACATAGTACTTTTGTAGTAATCACTGTTGTGAAATACTAGAACTATACTTCTCATACTGAGGTTGTGAACATATAGAAGAGCCAGATACAAGCTGTGACATTCTATATTCCTCTTTATAACAATGGACGCACACATGAATATTATTTGCTTATTGTCTGAAAAAGCTGAAATTATTGCCTTAGTGTTCTTTTATTTTTTACTTTTAGCAGCTACGGTTTGATGGATTGACAGCTGTTTTGCCTGCTGTCAAAGGAAAAGGAGATGTTAAAACAGCTGTCAAACCATGGCAGTTTTGCTCGTCATTTACTGAGAGGATTGCAGATGTAGTGAGGAGTTTTTCAACAGCATTATTTGACTCCTATAAAGAGTTCCTGCTTTCCATTCTTACTTCCTGTATAGACATCATAGGTTCATAGGAGGTTACTAGGGTATGGCCCTAGGGCCTTTACAAGCCTAGCTGTGTAAAAACCCAAGTACCCTTATTGACTATATTTGTATGGTTGTTGTTAGTAGAGCAGAGCGATTCTGTGATTAGCACCAACTGCACCTGTCCATGAAGAACATAGGTGCCACTCCCAGGATGAATTTATAGTCACCCATCCAGTTGTTAAGGTTGTACTTGAATATAGTCATTGAGGAGCTCTGCTTCATGTGGAGTGAGAGCTTATTCCAAAAGAGCAGTAATCGGTGGGAGATTTATCTGTCTGTCCAGCATGTTCTATTAATGTCACAGGCTAGGTTGAGGTTCCTGGAGTGAGTTATTCTTGTCCCATTTGATTTTAAGATATACAGCCAGCAATTCCATTAGGGCAGGGTACAAGACTGCTCTGTAGGCCAGACACAAGTCCCCTATCAGCAGCTTGTATGATACAGAGTACAGTGACAGGGCTTTCAGCCTTTCCATGTATGTCATGTTTTGGAGGCCCTAGATTCTCTTGTTAAGAAACCTCTGCGGTCTCTCCAGTTGCTGCAGGTGTCTGGGGAGGTAAATACAGATGGGAGAACTGTACTGAATTAGTGGTGTGATAAGGGTTGAGTACAGCAGAGCTATAACCTCCCTGGTCTTGGATGCAATGCCCTTATTTATGAGATGCACAATGTAGAATGCTTTTCTTACCACTATGGACACATGGTGATCAAAGTTTAGATTGCTATCAATCTGTGTTCCCAAGTCTCACACCACTGAGTTTGAGCTTAAATGGGTGCTATCTGTATCATAGTTAGCAGGGGCTACTTCTTTGCCAAAGGAGATAATGAGGCATTTTTTTGTATTTAGTTTTAGTCTAAGAGTTTGACACCAATCATTTACCTGCATTAGCCCTTTCTGTAATATGTTAACATCATTGTGGGGCTCTATGATTCTGCCCAGTTTACAGTCATCTACAGACTTGGTATGCCACAGGCCATCTACCTCCATCTGGACTTCAGAGAAATAGATTCCAAACAGTAGCAGCCCCAGCACAGATCCTTGCAGTATCCCACTGGTAACTGGTCTACTGGTGGAGGTGGACTCCTCAACTTTGACAGTGTGCATTCTGTCAGTGATCCAGTTGGCTACCCATCTAGTAATGTATGGGTTAATCCCCATCTGGGACAGTTTCTCTATGATATCTGAATGGGGGACTGTATCAAAAACCTTGCCTAAATCTAGATAGGTGGCATGTACTGTTTAACCCTCATCCAGGACTTTGGTGACATTCTCAAAGAAGTCTACCAAGTTTAATATGCAAGAACTACCCCTGACAAAGCCAAACTGGGTCAGGTCAAGAGTTTGAAGGTTGCCTATGCCCTTGCGGATAATATCCATGATGATTCTTTCCATGGCCTTGCAGATAAGGCTGGTTAGGTTTATTGGTCATGTGATGTCTCTACTCTGGGCCAGTAATCAAGGAGCCAGAATCCTCACCACTGTCACTTGGAATAAAAATGGATGCACCCAGTATTTCCAGATGCAGCTCTCTGCTTCAAGCTCAGTTTCCCTTAAGAGCTCACAGGGAACAAACTCAGCCCGGGGTCTGGGTTTCTGTGTCTCTCCCCAGGTCCCCAGTAATGCTTCCCATTGGCACAGCTGTAGAGTTAAGTCCTCAGCCCAGAGTCATCAGACCAGTGTCCATGCTAAGTCCTCCAACACCCTCTCTGTGAAGCCAGTGCTTCATGTCCCTGCTTCAAGTAGCTCACACACACACACACACACACACACACACACACACACACACACACACACACACACACACACACACACACACACACACACACACACACATCTGGTAAAGGCTAGAACATATTTACTAGCTATGCCCCCTTCTGCCCAGACTATAAGGTAGTTACACTGCCACCAGACACCCCTAAGCCAGCTACTCTAAGGCTCTTGCAAGGGTACCCAATTATACTGAGTGAAATTAATATTAATACAAATGGTAATGTTGACCAAACAGCCAGGCTTTCAGGAGTGGCCACAGTGTCAGCAATAGATATAAGTACTCTCAAATATTAAAATATTCTCTAAAGGGTCAGCCATAATGAAAAGTTTAAATATATTTACTAATAAATAATAAAAGAACATGGAAATGCATATCTATTTACAATACACACCAGAGTTTCAATCACAGTAAATATTAAAAATAACACAGGTGGACAAGTACACAGAAAAACAATACTTAACTAATCTCACTATATTTTCCTGACTGATCTAAAGAATTATTATTCTCTGGTTACTTACTAGAGCAAAGCAAGATGAAGTAGGTTAAGAGATCTTTCTTTGTCAAGTTACAAAAACAGACTGCTCTGAGACTTCAGTCTCACCTAGTATTAAACATTATTTTAGTGATAGATTACAGAATGACATCACATACATCTGGTCATCTGACTTCTGGTTCCCATGCAACCCCCTTAGCTAGAAGCTGTCAGGATTTATCACATATGTGTCAATAACACACACACACACACACACACACACACACACACACACACACACACACACACACACACACGCACACAGAGCCCTGCTAAGAGCTGATGCAGCTCCTGGAAGTCATAAAACAATTTCAAACCTCCACCCTTCCAGAGTAGCAATTAGTTAACCCCAACAACAATGCAGGAAGCTTCCTAGTGCAGACTTTTTGTCTCTGGCTGCATTGAGAACTGTAAGATAATATCTTTATGGCCTAGGCCAGTAATTTAACTTCAGAACATTTTTTGTTCCCTTATTCTCTGTTAAAACATATACATTTAAACAGTTACAATAATGCATGTGCATTTCTTTTTCTGTTCAGCAAGGAACACTGTTGGTACATTTTTAACACAAGCAGCTCTAGAAATACATTTTTCAAAACAAGCATCTGTACAAATTAGTTTGATATACAAATGACATGTAATTCTTTACAAAATTCCAGCTAGCTGTGCTGGCATATGTTACACATTCACTGGCCTAATTCTCCTGGCATAACTGGCAAAACCTCACATCGTCATGGGTCGATAGTTCCCAGGCTCAGTTGATGGACCCCCTTTCTGCAGGGGGATTACTGTTGCTGTTTTCCACTCTGTCAGGACAAAGACAGTTTTCAGGCTATGGTTAAAGAGAGTGCTGAGTGGTTCTGCTAGGTATTGTTTTAATTGTTTAGTAAGCAGCCTGGGATGTTATCTGGTCCCATAGAGGCTGTGTTTTTGGCCTTGGAGAGTGCTTGTATGACCTGTTCTTTGGAGATACTCAGTAAAGGTATGTTGAGAATGCTTTGGTATGTGTCAGGTGGTGACAGGAGGTGAAGTTATTACCAAATCTGTCAGCTAGCAGGTTGGCAATTTCTTCAGGTTCAGTGTGAGTGGTAGTGTCCACTATAAGTTTGTCACAGAACTGGGCATTCTCTCTTAGGTTTTGAATGTAGCTAAAGAATTCCTTATGATTGTCTTTAGCTAGGGATGCTAATTTAGACTCATAGCTAGTCTTAGAGGACTTAACAAGATATCTGATTTGCCTGTCCAAGCTGTGGAGGGTGTTCCTCCTCTGTTGAGTTAGCTCCCTGCTGTTCTTAGATATCAGTTACTTTCTTTTGTTGTATAACTTATTTATATTTACAGTTCACCAAGGTGCCTTGTTTTTTGAGAAGACCTGGTTTTGTTCCTGTTAAGTACAGCCAAGTCAATGCATTTGTTTAAGTGGCTATATAGGGCAATTGTGTGTTCCTCTGCATAGAAGACATTGTTGCCTATGTTATCAGGGGCTTTGAAACATTTTATATCATCTCTCAGTAGGCAATAGCTTGCTTTGGAGACATTTTTCTGTTTTATTACTCCTGTAGGGGTGTCAGGTTTGATCTTTATTTCAAAGGAGACAGATTTATGGTCTCACCTCACCAGGGAGGACAACACACAGGCAGTAGTGCAGCAACCCCCCCCCCCCCCACATTGGTGAGCACATTGGTGCCCTTTGTGGGGGTGTGGATCAACTGTTCCAGGACATTTCATAGGATCATGGGATCATAGGAGGTTACTAGGCTGTTGGCCCTAGCACCTTTACAAGCCTAGCCATGTCATACCTGTGTTCCCTTATAGACCTAGATATACAGTCTATACTTGCAATGCAAATCTAAGATCAGCACCAGTTGTGAGCCTAAGATCAGCTATGGTTGCTCCTGTCCAAAAGGGACACAGGTGAAACCTCCAGGGTAAATTTATGGTTCCCCATCCAATTGTCCAAGTTACGCTTAAATAGGGTCATTGTGAAGCTCTATTTTATGTGAACTGGGAGTTGTTCCAGAGGAGTGGCAATCTCTGGGAGACATATCTGTCTCTCCAGTATGTCCTGTTAATGTCACAGGCTAGGGTAAGGTCCCTAGAGTGAGTGACTCTTATCCCATTTGATTTGCAGATTTGCAACATTTCCATTAAGACAGGGTTCGAGATTGCTTCTTAGGCCAGGCACAAGTCACCTCTAAGCAGTCTATATGATACAGAGCACAGAGACAGGGCCTTCTGTCCATGTAGATCATGTGTTGTAGGGCCTGAATTTTCTTTGTAGAAATCTCTGAAGTTTGTCCAGCTGCTGCAGATGTCTGATAAGGTACATACAGAAGGGAGCATTACACTCTATTACTGGTCTGATTAGGGACGAGTACAGGAGAGTTATAACCTCCTTAGCTTTGGATGCTATGCCCTTACTTATGAGATGTGCAATGTAGAATGCCTTCCTTACCACCGTGGATACATGGTGATCAAAGTTAAAGTTGCCATCAACCTGTGTTTCCAAATCTCTCACCAGTGGATTTGAACTTAGGGGAGTACTATTAATATTGTAATTTGCAGGGACTTCTCCTTTGCCGAAGGGTATAACAATGCATTTTTTTGCACTGAGTTTAAGTCCATGACTCTGGCAAAAATCATTTATCTGTGTGAGCCCATTTTGTAGAATGCTGTTATCTGTGGGAGATTCTATGATTGCACCCAGTTTGCAGTCATCAGCGAACTTGATAAGCCACAGCTATCTATTTTCACCTGGATTTCTGACAAACAGACTCCAAGCAGTAGGGGGCCCAGCACAGAACCTTGTGGAACACCACTGATAACAGTTCTGCTATTAGAGGTGGAATCTCCAACTTTGATTGTATGCGTTCTGTCAGTGAGCCAGTTGGCTACCCATCTAATGATGTATGGGTCACTCTCCAGCTGGGTAAGTTTGTCAGTGATGCCTGATTGGGGATTGTGTTTAAGGCCCTGCCAAGCCAAGATAGGCAGTGTATATGGTTTTGCCTTCATCTATGGCTTTAATGACATTCTAAAAGAAGTCCACCAGGTTTTACTGGCATTATCTGCCCTTTACAAAGCCAAAGTGAATCAGGTCAAGAGTTTGAAGGTCTCCTATATCCTTGTTGATGAAGTCCGTGATGATTTCCTCCATGGCCTTACAGATGAGGCTGGTTAGGCTTATGGATCTGTAGTTCCCAGGGTCAGTTGAAAGACCCCACCTTTGTGCAAGGGGATTATGGCTGCTTTTTTCACTCTGCTGGGATAAAGCCAGTACTTAGACTGTGGTTAAAGAGCATGCCCAGTGGTTCCATTAACTCCTGTTTTTTAGACTGTTTAGTAAGCAGCCTGAGATGTTATCTGATCCCATAGAGGCTGTGTTTTTGGCCTTGGAGAGTGCAGATATGACCTGCTCTTTGGAGATACTGGTAGAGGACTGGTCACAGGTATGCTCTGAGGTATGAGTTTTGGGGATGGGGGGGGTGAAGTTTTCATCAAACCTGTCTGGTAACAGGTTGGCTGTGCCCTCAGGTTCAGTATGAGTGGTACCATCCACTATCCACTACTATCTCGACACAAAGCTGGGCCTTCCCTTTTTAATTTCAGACATAACTAAATAATGCCTTGTGAGTATCCTTAGCTAGGGATGCTAATTTAGTTTCATAGTTAGCTTTAGAGGACTTTACAAGATGTCTGATTTACTTGTTCAAGCTGTGGAGGGTTTTCTTCTTCTGCTGAGACCATTCTCTCTTATTCTTTGACATCAGTTTCTTTCTAGTTTTGTGTAAACTGTTTATGTTAGATGTCCACCAGGGCGGCTTGCTTCTTCGCGAGGACCACCTTTTTTTGATCCGTTCAGGTATGGCTGAGTGGGTCTATATTAGATCAGCGAACGCTTAAAAAAGCGAACACTGATGGATCGAACTTATGTAAGCGAAAGCTTACAATCTTGAACTGTCAGAACAGTGATTTTTTCCCTAGGGAAAACAATTACTGATCCAAAACACATATACACAGTACAAGCATGCCAAACAAACAGCAATCCACACACATACACCTAAAATCTGACACCTAACCCTACACTAAACTATACACACACCACTAACTATCCACTTACCTTAACCCAAACCCTAACCCTAAGGTCCGTCACTATCGCACACTCACTTCACCCGCTCCCTAACCCTAACTCACCTAACCCGCCCTAACCCTCACATCCACACAATCGCACACTTACTTGAACCCGACCCGTAATTTCCACCACAGCACAGAAAATACTGAAGCAACAGAAATGGACAACCAAATTCTTTCCCTAGGAAAAAATTTGGGTTTCTGTTGCTTCGATATTTTAAGCTTTCACTTACATAAGTTCGATCAATCAGCGTTCGCTTTTTTAAGCGTTCGCTGATCTAATATAGACCCTGGCTGAGTCTATACATTTGTATAGGTGTTTATATAGGGTATTTGTGAACACCTTAGTATAGCAGTCATTACTGTCAGTGGTGGCGGGGGATTTGAAACTATTTATGCCATCAATTAGGAGGATATAGTTTGCGTTGGAGAAATTTTTCAACCTGTTTACTCCTGACCGGGGTGGGGGGGCAGGTGCAATCATTACTTCGAACACGAATGATTAATGATTGGAATTTACCAGGGAGGGTCACGCACATGGGGTGATGCAGCGATCCTCCATGTTGTTGAGTACTAGGTCAAGGTCATTAGAGCCCATTGTGGGCATGCAGACTATATGTTCCAGAGCATTTGTGTTAACAAAGTCCAGGAACATTAGGGCAAGTGTGTGTGTGCTCATATATGTTTCCCAGTTGATTGAAGGATAGTTAGTCACCCAAGACCAGGGTGTTTGGCTATATTGTATGTGACTCAAGTAGGTACGGGTAGGCAGTGTGGGTTTTGTGGTTCATGGTGTGGGTCCTATAGGTAACAATGACATGAATGGAGCCTTTCCTACAGTTAGTTGGACTTGGAGTAACTCTAGGGAGTCGTACTGTTTAACAAGTCTTGAGGTGTATTTGTCTTTAATGAAGGTGGATACACCTCATCCTTTGGTTCTTTTGTGTTCATTTTAAGGTCTGAACATGTGGAAGGTCTTGTAGCCTTGCATGGCTGGGGTACTCTCTGTTGAACTCGAATCATGTCTCTATGACTGCACAGACATTGGCATCTTCCAAAGTAACGAGTGCTTCCAATGAGAGCAGTTTCTGATTTAGACTTCTAACATTAAGCAGCATAACCTTGAGTTTGTCTCTAGAGGATATGTTTACATTAGGAATTTTATTCTTATGACATTGCCTAAAAAAAGGCACTATGGAGGAAGCAAGTACTTTTGCCAGTAACTGAAAGCCAAGAGGTGACAGGTGAAGACAATCACTGGCAAAGCAGCATGGTCTGTTGACCATATTATCCCAGGCTGACAAATACTGGAACTCCCTGGACTGACACCAGAAGCTAAGCCAATTGTTGAAGTCGATCATTTTTGGTTGTATTGCGGCATCATCTTGGGTGAAGGTAGAATGCTGCTTAGGGCAAAGGACATACCTGTCTGGGACACATAATATGAAAGCTCAATCATGTCTCTCTTCATATAGTTCGGTGAGGTATGTCTCAAGTCATTCACTTCAACATGGACTATGACAGAGTCATAACAGTGCTTGTTGTTGCAAGACTTGAGTGCATGCGTGATCTGGCAGATCCTGGCACCTAACAGTTGACCATGACCTTCTCCTTATTCAGCCTGGTGGGGGGACATCTGTGTGTACTATGGAGTCACCTATGATCAAGACATTTGGTTTTGAGTTGTTTGAGTTGGTCTGAGAAGACTGCATTGCACTTTTTGAACTGTTTTCTGCTGAATTGCTGTTTCATTTTTTTTTTACTTTTGTTGCTACTTTAACTGTTATTTCCTGCACTTTGTTACCTAGTTCTGCTGTATCTCATACCATAGGCTAGATTCTTATCTGCTGAATCTAGGCTGTTTGGATCTAGTGAACATTAAAACAAGCCATTCTACATTAGGAAGGCCCTCCTGCACTCTTGTGGCAGAAGTGTGCAGCACAGGACAATTCTGAGTTGGGGATTGTTGTTGGAAGGCTCCGTTTTTGGCTCTCCCACTGGCTAGTTAGAGTTACAACTGTTTACTTATGTTTATATTTAAGCACCGCATTTACGCATAGCTGTGCACCACTAAGTGGGGTTTGGCACTGGCATGTATAGATGCAAATGCTTGGAAGGATAAATTTTCCCTTGATAACTGTTAGAGAACCCTCCTAAGCTTCCCTGCCCAATGAAGTTGCACACTGCTGCCCAGAGAGCAACTCAGCTGCACACTTTTAGGTGCTGATGCAGGTTTCTACTCCTAAACCTCCCCATAGATTAGCTGATTTTACTAGTCCTACAACAGAACCTGGTCCATCTTGCCTCCCCCCCACTTATTGCAGAATACACATGACATAATGAATGGACGATTTCCAACTGTTTCTCCAGCCAGCCTGATTGACATGGGCATCCTGAGGCAATGTAGCAATTGCCTCATGATTACTGACAACCTATTACTTCTAAAACACACAAATATATTATGTGAGAGATGTATCTATACTATGAATCTGGAATCAATCCTCTCTCTCTATTTGAATTAATAAAGTCCAGGAACCTCATAGCACTCATATTTGTGCTCATGTAAGCCATCCAACTGATGGAAGGATAGTTGAAATCTCCCATGACCAAGGTATTTGGCTGCATGTTGAGCGACTCTAGCAAGTCCAGGTAAGCAATATGCTTCTCCTGGTTCATGATTGGGGACCTGTAGCTAGCAATGATGTGGAAGGGTATATTTCCTATGGTTAATTGGACCTGGAGTAGCTCAAGAGAGTCATACTGTTTCACCAGTCTTGAGGTGTATTTGGATTTAATTAAGATGGATACAGCTCCACCTTTGGTTCTTTCATACTCATTCTGGGGTATGAACATGTGGCATTATAGCCTTGTATGGCCAGGGTGCACTCAGTGGCCTTGAACCAAGTCTCTGTGATTGCAAAAACATCAGCATCTTCCAAGGTGAGGAGTGCTTCCAGGGAGTGGTTTACTGTTTAAGCTCCTAGCATTAAGCAGCATGACCTTGAGTTTGTCATTACTGGATTTCTTTACATCGGAAGTTTTGTTGTTTGGACATTGCCTAAACAAGGCACTATGGGGAGGCAAGCATCTTTGCCAGCATTTGAAAGGCTTAAGGAGATAGGTGAAGGCCATCTCTGGCAAATCAGTGTGGCCTGTGGACCACGTCTTCCCAGACAAATGGATACTGGTTCCCCCTAGACTGACACCAGAAGCTAAGCCAAATATTGACATCAATCATGTTTTGCCTGTATTGTGGCATCATTTTCACTGAAGGTAGAATTCTGCTTAGGGCTAGGGACATACCTGCCTGGGACACATAATCTGAGAGTTTGGTCATGTCTCTCTTCATATACTCCAGAGATGTGCATCTCAAGTCATTCTCATCAACATGTACTATGACAGTCTTAACGATAATTGTTGCTGAGTGACTTGATGCAGAAGTAATGGCCCAGTGTTTCTTAGGTTTGACCAGTCATATTTGAGAACAGAGTTAATTCATATCTGCACTAATATCAAAATTGTTGGGTAAGCCATTTGTGAACAAATGATGCTTTTTGACAAAGAACATTCAAGCAAACTAATTTGCCATGAATACATTGCATGTAACACGTGTCTTTTTGTAACCTGAATATTGTCTGGAAATTTTAGATATGTGGATATTTTGCATATTTATACACAAATCTCCAAACTGCTCTGTTGTATGAAAAGGGGACTATGCAAAGCTCAGAATGGTTTGAACAACTTATTTCTGACACTATCATATAAAATTACAGAGGTATGACTGTTTGTTTGGACATTTATATGGATAGTTTTAGCAAAAATATGCTTTTTCTGCTAATTAGTATGAACTGTAGAATCGGTGTCAGTTTTTGCACCTTCCAGTTTGTAATCAATGGGTAAACTGATGTCTCATTAACAAAATTGCTGTTTTACACTTTCTTTAACTTGTGTTTTACATAAACATGTTGTATGATAATTTTACAAAAACAATATGTAATGTTATACTTCCAAATTTATCAAAACCTGTATTATTATATCTTTGATAATTTAATTACTGTGGAGTCAGACTATAAGCCACTAAATAGTACATTTAAAAATGATTTTCAAAAGGAGTTCAGAAGAATATTACTAAATTTATAGAAGTATGATCTACATGCTCAGACAAACTTGATAGACTGATGCTTGTATTTGCAGAGCATATATCTTCTGGTGAAGAGGTTAAGGTTCTGATCTTCAGTTTCTGGGGTACAAGGTTTGATTCCTTACTCTGTGACTTTGAAAAAGTAAATTAGCTAGCCATTACTTTCAGGTTGACCCTGAAAAGGACTGTCTGTCTGGTTGGCCTACCTGGGTAACAAATCAGATTATTATTATTATTATTATTATAATACTTCTGGACGATAAAAAAGAGTTTGCAAGAGTTGTGTGAATTCTCTCATTTACCTAGGTTTATAGAGATGCAGGTAAAACTAATAATCTGTATCACAAAAGACAATAACGTGCATTTGTTAAAAGATGTGATTATGAATGGATAGCTAGATAATACTAAGGCAATATATCCAGAAATTAGACTATACTTTCCATACTGTTAGGGCTTAAATATATATAAGATTGAATCTTTATAGGTGATAGAATTATCATTCCTACTCAGCTGGATGCCCAAAAGTAGTAGAACTGTGTAAGAGTCCCAGGCATGTTGTTATGGCACAGCAATCTGCCTTTGCTACATGTGGTATACTACATGAGATAACAGCAGACACAGGTCCTCTTTTTTGTCAGACAAGAATTCTTATCTTTCATAAAACAACAAGAATTTAAATATAGTACCTCATGTCCTAGTTACCTACAGAACAATGAGTGCATGGAATATACAGACCAAACTGTAAATAATCTGATAACAAAATGCGAAAACTCAGACTGCCATCTTTCAATTCTGGATTACAGAAACATTTCAAGCCGTGCTATCTGTAGGATTTTCACCATCTCATTTGTGAATGGGAAGGCATGTTAAAACGGTCTATTTCACATTCCTTATTACTCCATTAACAAGAAGAATATAGCTGATTGACTGAAACAGGAGCAAAATAGAAATTTATTATGATTATTCCTAAAACAATCTCACTGTCCTGCAAAAAGAGGAAAAATGAGCATAAGCAATGGTTATTCATTCCAGTTTGCAGTAAAAAATGTGCAGTAATTGGTCAAGCTAAACAAATGAATTGTACCATTTAAATATTCAATCATAGGTTCATAGTTCCATAAGAAAATACTAGGCAATCAGTCTGTAGACTATTACAAGCCTAGTTAATATCTGGACAGTTATCAAAAGTGACAATCAAACCATGTGCCATGTGTCTGTGAGGGAAACAGCTTAACCAATATATTGAAGAAATTGTCAGCGTCTAATTTATCAGTCTGGTTTAGGAGAAGCTTAGTTATTTAGCTATCTAAATTCTAATGTGTTACCTCAAAGCTCTGAGCCAGAGAAGGTAAAATACTCTCTCAAAAAAGCCACAGCCATACTGATAAAACAAAGCTGTTGCAAAATCATTGTTGCATCCTAGCCTTCCTTTCTCCACCCTATTTATCATTAAAATCATTGAATAATCGCATCCTATTACCAAAATGCCATCACTTTCAAATTTATTGATCAAGTTTAGATTGATGCTTCTGTAATTTCTTTAGTCACTTCAGCAACTTCTATTTAGTTTTGTTGAAATAAAACCACTGCACAATCAAACCACAGAGTGAGGCATCCTCCAACCTTCTTGTTGAACTCTTGATACACTACATCTTTAAAAGGTTTAAATAGGATCCCTGTCATAAGAGAAAAATAATTTAGTTAAATAGTGGCCACAGGTATCATAATATGTTGCAGGGTATGTAGATGTTAAAGATCCCATGCTGGTTGTCACCAAAAAAAAAATAAATAAAAGCTGCAAAAATAAAAATAACCTTGACACTAACAGTATTTTACTTCAGTATTTTTATTTCCATTTTATTTACAAGTGTATTCCTTTTTTAGTAATAGTCCAAATCCATAAACATATTTGTACTTTTGTACATCTTTCTATGTTCCCTTCATTATAATATCTTTACATCTTTGAGTCTATATTATCCATGTCAATGGCAGCATTAAAACACCATATCTTTTCACTATTCCTTGGTCTTCCTTTTCATAATGACCACATATTATATTATTCATTTGCTGATTCAAAGGTCTTGGTCCCTGGTTTGCTTCCCAGATTGGATGCCTTGTATATGAAGTCTCCATGTCATCCTTATAACCATATTAGTTTTTTTGAAAGGTGCTCTAATGTTTTCCCAAATCCCAAAGGTATGCTCTCTGGGGAAATGGGCAGTCTTCTGAATTGCCCATAAGGGTGCATGTGGGTGCATGCATGCACATGTATGTATGTATGTGTGTGTGCGCATATACCTTGTGATGGACTGACATCCAATTCAAGGATTAGCTGTCTGCCTTATGCCCACTGAATTTTGCGATATACTCCTGGTTCCCAACTGGGTATCAAAAAATGGGCAAATGTCTTTGTTCTGTAACATTTAAGTATTTCTTTGTTTTACCCTAAAAAATGACAATTCTTCCACACTTAAATAAAGTAAACCTGCATGTTTTCTTTTGCTTTCCACTCATGTCTATCAAAGAATCTTTCTGTTAGTACTTTATATTTGATGTAATTTCTGTTAGTACTTTATATTTGATGTAACTTTTAGCAAGCAATGGCTGAGGTTCACAGGTTGCACAAACTGCAGCACAGAATATTGGTGGTATTGGCAATTCACAGGGTATGAGTGATCCAAAGATAACGTTTTCACAAAATCTTGAAATTGTATGGTACACAGTGCACGCAGATGTGTATACAATGACACATACATGTGAAACCCCATACACATGACCAACATAGTGGAGCAATTCAGAGTTGAATAAAATAGCAACACAATCCACCCATGCTGACCTAGATTGAATGCCATGATTTATGGAGCACAAGGCAGGAACTATGTTAGGCATAGCAACAGCAGCAGTTCAACAGCATCAAAGCCAGTGCTGGTGGTGTTGAACATTGCAGCTGCCCATGTCAACACAGATGTTACAGGCAGTGACTTGCATACCAGCACCTTACTGAGCAGCAAATAATCAATTACATCAGAGATGACAGGCATACACTGTGGGACCAAGTTGAACCATATCAAATGGAACTGACAGGTGTGCATGGAATGTCCATTCCTGTGGACAGTAATGTATGCGTAGGACTGACCATCCTAGCTGCAGACTGTTCAGCAACCTAGCAGGGGCATGTTAGGTGCATCTCAGATATCTGACTTGTGAATACATAACCAGCCCTCAAAATCATGTTATAGCATGTGGAGGAGTATCCTTAATGCCCCGGGACACTAGAGGGGAGAATCAACACCATGCTGGCACTAGTAGTATTGTGCTGCTTCTCCTGGACCCATGTCCTCCCACATGTCATGAAACCCACTAACCAGGCCACGATGCTTTGTGTAGTAGTGGTTTGCACCTAAATAACTGATATGCTTACTTGTTTGTACATTCTTAGTGCTGTACACATATCAAATATGGTACAGGAATCATGGTGGCATTAGACAGACTTCTCTGCACTTTTCAGTTATACTGAGTATGCCCTTGTCAGAGGCAGTGTACATATTAGAGGCTGCATCTAGAGGGGACACAGCAGTATCCTCTTTGAGACTCTCCTACAAGTGTTAGGACATGATCTGATGAGGTCATGTACTCAGCAGTGACCTACCCAACTGCCTCTGTACCTAGTGATGTGAGTGTTCTCTCCCCTGGATTATTGCAGAAAGTGCCACTGTGTTATTTGACCATGTCACAAATAGCTCTCTGTTACCCAACTGTACTGGATGCCATACCAGTAAAATCTGTGAACGCATATAACACCACTATGGGCCCACATACTTATGGGTCTACTATTCATCTGTGGCATGCATACTGGGACATACAGTAAACAGTGTTATAGAATACTCTGTAAGACATACCTTGCTGAGCAGAACACTGTACTTTGTGGGCTAGTGGATCCTACAGGATAGAGGTGCTTGTCACCAATAATCCATTTGTATTCCACTGTTTGTAAATATATGTAAAATACAACAGTAGTGTGGTCAATACTAACCTGATGCAGCACCTAAGGACACATAGATAATAGATGCTAGACTTATACCACATCCAAGCCACCACCTTATACTGTCAGTTATTTTGGGACAAGTCCTTCTGGGCAACAAGTGTGACCATGAAATTCCTTAACCTCAGTCAGCTACTTCTTTATTGGCCATCCATCCACCTTTATGGTGGTTCTGTCCACCTTGATGCCTTGAGACTTCTACATTGCATGACAAATAATATATATCATATCCATAACCCTCCTTCATACCTGTTGTAGAGGCATATGGCCTCCCATGATGTTTACATTCTGTACAATGTCTTGCCAGATCTGGTTGTTCTCAATATTCTGCTATTTGACAGCTTCTTGTATTTCCATAGGAGACTTTTTTTTTGCTCCACATACCTCTGTAATTTGGAGCTGTCTATCTGTCTCATTCAGACTGAATAGCCACTTAACTCTTTCAAACTGGCACTCAAAGTCTGCATTACATTCAATAAAAGGTGCTAATGTGGGGTCACTTAATCTAACCTCTTACATTTTTAGATAATTTCACATATCCTCCTATACGTCCAATCTCAGCTCAGAATGATATCAAAGGCGTTTTCCTTTTCTAAAACCACCATACAGTCAAAAGAGTCACCAGACTGGACCAACATAGATTCCCTTAAAATATAACAGATGTCTGTTTTCACTAAAATTTCCATTCCTTTAGCAGCTAGAACTTCAGTTTTGAACATGTGTTACTATCCTATTAATGGATGAAGGTAATACTATTATTCCAGTTCCATTTCTCATGTTTTTTAAGTTATCCCACACCCAGCTGCAGGACCACTGTACTGGGTACTAATAAAACTCTGTTGCCTTCTCTTTTGTTAGTGCTAAAAATAACAAAAGTATGTTGATAAAAACATATTCACCTTTTGAATATGCTCGGGTCAAAAATTTAATTAGTACAGTTGAGATAAACAATTAGCCCAAGCTAACAAAGACATTTACTTTCAGTTTAACTTAGAAATGAGACTGCCTGCTACCAACTTGCTTGTATCCTTTCTTCTTGCCCTACCACAAAGCAACAAGCCATGGATAGGTAATCTTGGCATATTACTGTGGGAAAATTATCATTTACCTAAGCATGTAAATCATTGTTTCATTAGAAATATTATTAATGGACTAGTAATATGAGCATCTGGAAAAATTAGTGATAGAGAAATGTTTGAAAATGAATTAAGAGAGATGGAAAGATTATTTTCAGACAGAGGTCCTGAATTCTTTGCACTTATAAAAAATAAATTTAGCATTCATTTAGCTTTAACAATCATTTTATATTAATCATTTCATTCAGTCAATTTGTCCTTCATAGTGATTCAGGTGTTAATTTTAGATACAGAAAGAAGAGTGCATTTAACCCAAAATTAAATCCAACTTTGGCTGTGTTTGAGAGAGTTTTTTTTTTTTAGTGAACGAGACCGGGAAAATATTAACAAGTGTTAAATAAAAAAAAATGAAAAGCCTTTTAACATTTGACACTTTTTTAACATAAAGCTCTAAAATAAAGATAAATTGTGGTGTGTGGTTTAAGAAGGCATGATAAAGGGACAGGTGATGTGCTCATGAATACCGATCAGTATTCTGACAAAATTAACAACTTGTTGAAAAGTGAGAGCAATTATAAAAAAAATAAGTAAGAGGAAAATTAATTTTGCCTTCCAACAAGTGGATCTGGAATTGATTGATTATATAATAGTTTATGTCCTTATTTCTATGAGAATTTTATAGTAGCATTTATAAAGATTGGAATTTTTTTGGAATACCAAAATCCGTAAAAACACAAATCCCCTCCTTCAGACCTGTAGTTATAACTTCAGGATCTAAAACATAATTTCTTAATTTTTATTTGGATGAGAAATATAAAAAGCCAATTTTAATGCAGAATACTTTTTAAAAGATGTTTGGCTTTTTCTGGATTGTATTAGGTTAGATGGGAAAAAAGTATTAGTCTGGGATGATACATTTAGAATCATAATATACTAGCAACAATGTCTGAATATGTTGAGACAATAATCAAAATGTAACTCAAGTTCTGATAATTGGAAAATTTGAGTTACTGGTAACTTTAATTTGAATGGGTTTGTGAGCTTTATAAAAATAATTGTGGTCAGTCAAAAAATGAATTTGTCATTAAAATATGTAAAATCTTAAAATTTCAATAGGAGGTTATATATTTATACATGGTTACATTGAAGTTTAAGATCATTGTAGGTTTATAGTATTACATATGCACAGCAATCATAGCAAAGCATTTGAGTGTACAGAATGGCATGATACTTAGATTGATGTCATGAGTGACTACCCGGAGAAAAAAGGTGGTTAGTGAGAAAAAGGTGTTTAGTTAAGAGGAGACTTCTTGGAAATTAGATGTAGAAGGGTTTAAGACATATTTGTAGAAAAGCTAGGATGATAGGATACAAAAGAGGAGGTAAAGACAAGGGATTTAAATGGTTAGCATAGGGAGTTAGAAACACAGCATTCTAAAGTTGAGCATGGGAAGTTAGATTATATTTAATAAATGTTGTTCTGAAGGTTATAGAGAAGTAAATATAATTAGGGTGGGTTTAGGTAGAAGGTTTATTCCTAATTGCATCATTTACCTTCAAGAGTTGCATGTATGTCGAGTTAGCCTGGGTCAAGACATAGACATAGCCAATGCTTGTTTAAGTGACTCTTTAGGGATGTTTTGAAATGGGGTAAGGAGGCTATAGTGGTAGGATCTGGGGGGAGTGCGTTCCATTTCTTACCAGTTGAGTTGGAGAGAAGTCATTCTCCAGCTGAGTTGTTGACTTTGGCAGATTAAACTTGCATCTTGTTAGCTGAGTGGAGGGATGGTAGGTTGCAGTAAGGGGTGATAATATTTGCCAGAATGGGTGTACTGTTAGGTTGGTAGAGGATTTTATGAATAACTATGAGTTGGTTGTACTGGAGTTGGATTGGGTAGCTCTAGCCAGTCCAATGTTTGAAGATTTAGACAGTGATGGGTTCTGTAGGCTGTGGCTGTGGAGAATCTGGCTATATTGTTGTAGCAGCTAGCTAATTTGTTTAGGTTAGCTTTCCATAGGTTTAGGAAAATGGGTGAGGCATAGAGAAGGGTTGAGAGAAGGTGTGTTCTCGCTATGGCTGTTCTGGCCGGTGGGGTTAGGAATGGTTTAATCCTATATAAGGAGCCTAGTTTCTTGTTAACTGTTTTGATGGTTTTGTCGATATGAGTGTCAAATGTAAGGTTATTATTACACCAATAAGTTTTGTGGATGGTTCCGGAGAGATTATGGTGCCATTATTGGATGAGATTGTAATATTTGATTATGAGGTTTTTTGTTAGAGGAGAGAAGTAGAAGTTTGGTTTTGTTGGGGTTCAATAGGAGATGGTGGTTAATTACCAGACCTCTACTTTGTTTAATGTGCTCTGGGATAGGGATTGTAGATCTGAGGGGGTGGTGGCAGAACAGATTAGGGTAGAGTCATCTGCATACTGAATACAGGTTGCTTCTAGGATGAGTTTGGGTAGGTCATTGATGAATATTGAGAAAAGGAGGGGGCCTAATATGGACCCTTGGGGGACACCAAGGGTGATTGGTAGTAGGGAGGATAGATTGTCTTTCCATAATACTGCTTGTTGTCTGCCCTGCAAGTAAGATTGAAACCATTTGATTACTAGGTTGTTTAGATTGAATAACTTGAGTGTGTCTAGGAGTAGGTAGTGATTCACCATATCAAATGTTTTGGATAGGTCGAGAAAGAGGGCAGAGGAGAGTATGTTGTGATTATGGTTCTGATTTATTGTGTGAGAGAAGGAGAGAAGTGCTGTTGTGGTACTATGGGCAGGTCTGAATCCATGCTGGGATGGGGCTAGGAGATTGTTTTGGATAAGGTGAGTTATGATTTGCTTATGTATACATTTTTCCATTATTTTGGCTAAGGGAGATAGAATGGCTATAGGTCTATAGTTTGAGAGTTCTGTGGAGTTACCCCCTTTGTGAAGTGGAATAAAGTGGGAGATTTTCCAGATGGAGGGGACATATGATTCGTGGAGAGTACTATTGAATAAGATGCAGATAGGGTATGCTATTTCATTTGCGGCCTTTTGTATGCTGTTATTATGTTATGCCAAAGTTATGGATAATGGTAAAGGTGGTAAATAAACTTAATTGTAGAAAGACAAGGTAAAAACATTTTTAGAGTGCCTAGCTGCAGTTAGTTTAGAGAAAAATTACACTAAGTGTACATGTAGTCTACACTTTGTGGTAACCTTTTGAATCCCTGTCAATATTTAAAGCTGCAGTAGGAAAACTAAAATTAGGAAGAAGAAGGTGTAAGTTATGTTTGTGTTGTCTGTTCACTCAAAATGGTGTACACTTAGTGTAGGCATTATTGAATCCTGGGTCTTTTCTAAATGCAACACTGATGGTCAGACTTTAAAACAACTGAATTTAGTGACATTAAACTAAATATTCTATGAAAAGGTATGTCATTTATTCCTACCAAGTGAGTTAACTTAGTTACAAGTGTTAGTAATTTTAATATAAGAAGAGTGCATGTAATCTATTGTATGACATACCTGATTTAGGTGTTAATTTTAGAAACAGTAAGAAGAGTGATTTAACCCAAAACAAACAACTTTGCATTTAACCAAAGATTAAATCAAATTTTGAATGTGTTTGAGAGAGTTAATTTTGAGTAAGAGGAAAAAATTTTAAAAATGTGTTAAATAAAAAAAATGAAAAGCTTTTAACATTGACACTTTTTAACATAAAGCTCTAAAATGAAGATAAATTGTGGTGTGTGCTTTAAAAAGGGTCATATAAGGGGACAGGTGATTTATAATACGTTCAGTATTCTGAAAAACTTTAAAAAAAACTTGTTGAAAGTAAAGATTAATTTTGCCTTAACAAGTGATAGGAAATTAATTTTCTTTCACCTTGATCTGAAATTGATTGATTTTTTAAAATAGTTTGGTCCTTTTTTTGGAATTTATAGTAGCATTATAAAGATTAAATTTTTGGAATACCAAAATCCGTAAAGACAAATCCCTCCTTCGACCTGTTTATCTTCAGGATCTAAAACATAATTTTTAATTTTTATTTGATGAGAAATATTAGCCAATTTTAATGCATTAGATTTTAAAAAAATGTTTTATGCTAATGGATTGAAATTAGGTTTGGGTTTTTATTGTCTGGTTGATACATTTAGAATCAAAATTATCTAGAACAATGTCTGAAATTTGAGATAATAATCAAAATGTCTCAAGTTGAGATAATTGGAAAAGGGTTACTGGTAACTTTAATTTGAATGGTTGGTTACTTTATAAAAATTTAAATTTGGTGTCCATGGCAACAAATAGGGTTGTGTCATGGGCCAAATATTGTCCCAGTGAAATATGAATTTGTTTTAATCAGATAGGGAAAGAGTTGTTTTATTTAACATTTTAAAAGAATATGTTTTATTGTGTAGAACAGGGAAGAAGAAGATGAATTTTAAACGTTCTTAAAATATTTAAACCTGAATACTGAGTTTTGAATTTTAATTATAAATGGTCAAAACAAATATTATTTTTGGATATTAATTTAAAAGGGAAACTTAGAAGAGGGTAGTTTGAATTTTTATTTATAGAAAACCAGAATTTGTTAAAATTATTTACATACAAGTAGTGGACATCCCATGTTCATTAAAAAAGTTATTAAGGGACAAACAGTAAAAGCAACTAGATTAATTGTGATAGAGAAATATTTACAAAAATTTGAATTAAAAGTATTACCTTATTTTCAGAGAGAGATTACCATGTAGAATTTATTAATGAAATAATAGGGAAAACCTATACAATAATAGAGAAGGTAAATGGTGCATTTACTTTTCAGAGGATCCAGAAAATATCAATATTAGAATTAGTAGGCACAAATTAGCTTTCCCTAGGTGTAGTAGGAACAAAATATACTTGAGGGAAAAACCCTCAAAAGGAAGGTTACATGGAGGCAATTCTCAATTTAAATAGAGTGTGGCAAATAGCATTTTCACATATAAAAATAAAATAAAAAGGACATTTGATAATCATTAAAATTTTAATGAAGAGTGTTTAAAAACGTTTCTTAACACCACATGGTATTGTCAAATATAGGAAGTCTTGGGACAGGAATATCCCTCCAGCATGTCCTGTTCATTGTGACAGGTTAGGTCCAAAGCATGTAGTTGGAGGGATTGGTTTCTTTAGTGTAGCATGTCCAACAGGGGTTAACTTAGCTTTATATGTTAGGCAGAGATCTCCTTGGAGTAGGCGATATGCTACAGACTAAAGCTGGAGTTTTTTGAGATGGTCAGTGTAGGGCATCTGTTTGAGGCCAGTAATGCTCTTTGTGAGGTACTTTTGTGGCCTTTCCAGCTGCTGCAGATGTCTTGTGAGGTACATTCCAAAAGGGGCGTTGTACTCTATAATGGGTCTAATGAGTGCCGAGTAGAGGGGAATGATGACCTCTTTTTTCCTGGATGAGAACCCTTTTGTGATGAGGTGTGCCACGTAGAAGGACTTCCTGACTACTGTGGCGATGTGACTATCAAAGGAGAGACTACTGTCCACCTGGGTCCCAAGGTCTCTTATCATACCTTCAGCATTAAGTAGACTGCTGTTTATGTGATAGTTCATGGGTACAGAGTTTTTACCAAAGGGGATGACAATGCACTTTTTGGCATTGAGCTTGAGGCCATGCCTCTGACACCAGGCATCTGTCTCAGTGAGGCCCTTCTGTAGGATGTCCACATCATTTGGGGACTCAACTATGGCTCCTAGTTTGCAGTCATCTGTGAACTTCATTAGCCAGAAGCCTTCCGTGTTAGCCTGTACTTCAGAGAAGTAGATACCAAACAGGAGAGGTCCCAGGACTGAACCCTGTGGTACTCCACTTATCACTGGTTTGAAGTCAGATTTGGAGTCTGCAACCTTTACAGTGTGAGTTCTGTCAGTGAGTCAGATGGCAACCCATCTTGTGATGTAGGGATTTATACCTAGTTTAGTGAGTTTAGCTATAATTCCAGAATGGGGGATGGTGTCGAAAGTCTTGACGAGGTCAAGATAGGCTGTGTGAACCACCTTACCCTCGTCTATGGCTTTGGTGACTGCCTCAAAGAAGTTGATCAGGTTCAGAAGGCATGATCTGCCTTTCACAAACCTGAATTGGGTGGGGTCCAGAGTTTGGAGGTTACCAATGTCTTTGTTTATGAGTTCCATGATGATACGTTCCATGGCCTTGCAGACCAGGCTCGTCAGGCTAATAGGGCGATAGTTCCCAGGATCAGTGATGGCTCCCCCTTTGTGCAGTGGGATAACTGTTGATGTGCACCATTCAGTGGGCACAAAGCCTGATGTGAGACTATGATTGAACATGGTGCTTAGGTGGGGAGCCAGTTCATTCTGAAGTTCGTGTAAAACGCAGCCTGGGATGTTGTCCCATGGATGCTGTGTTTTTAGTTTTAGAGAGTCCAGCTTTTACCTGCATAGATGTGATTACAGGGACTCTGCATTCTTCCTGTATAGATATGGGCCCTTTAGGGGTTGAGAGGGGGTAAAGTTAGCACTGAACCTATCTGCGAGGATGTTGGCAATATCAGTTGGTTCTGTAATTTGGGTCTATATTATATTCTTGAAAGCCGACAATGTCGAATCTGACATTGTTGGCATGAGAATATCAAACGCTCAGAATCTTGAGCGTGTACAAAAACAAAATCAAAAAAGAAAAAAGTACCCTAATGGATTTAAGCAGGGGGGCAAGCCCCCCTGCACCCCCTGCTACTTGCATATACCAACTCCGAGACCACACTACGTTGCAGTAAACGGAAATCTCCCCTTACGTTGATTTCCATTTACACACTCGAGATTCTGAGCATTCAATATTCTCATGCCAACAATGTCAGATTCAACATTGTCGGCTTTCGAGAATGTAATATAAACCCTGTAATTTTTGTGCTGTTGTACTGTAACTCAGAGCAGATCTGGGTGTAGCCATTGAGATTCTTGACATAGCTATAGAATGCTTTGTGGTTGCCCTTAGAATCGGTGGTGATTTTGTTTTCGTAGCTAGCTTTGGAGGATCTTATAAGGGATCTCATCTTCTTACTGAGGCTGACCAGGGTGCTCCTCCATTCATGGGACTTTACTGTCTTTTGCAACAGTTTCTTCCTTCTGTTGTAGAGTTTGTTTATGGCAGGGGACTACTAGATTGGCTTCCTTTTTTGGAGGATAGCGTCTTGATTCTGTTTGGGATAGCACGATCCATGCACTTGTTTAATTGCTTATAGAGTACATTTGTGTAGGATTCAGCAGTCGTAACTGTATTGTCCATCTGCATGGGTGTCATGAAGTTCGTCACTTCTATCTTAAGAAGCATGAAGTTGGCTTTGGAGAAATTTTTTACTGTGGTTTCCTTAATGGTGGGTGGGGGTGGGATGCAGATATCTAGGGTGATTAGCTTATGGTCAGATCTGACCAACGAGGAGTATGGAACACCAGTCACTCATGTTGGTAATGACTAGGTCTAGGATATTGTTGCCCTGGTGGGGGTGTGGATAAGTTGATCCAGGGCATTGGAATTTATGAATTCCAGAAAGCTACAATTTAGCTTGTCCAATCAGGTGTAGTATGAACAAAAGATACTTGAGAACGATTATCAAAAGGAACTAGTATATAATGGTGGGAATTCTCAGTTTAAATAGAGTGAATGGCAGATAACCTTTAAATTTTCAAAAAAAATTAAAGCCAATTTTTATTTGGATGAGAAATATAAAAAGCCAATTTTTAATGCAGAATACTTTTTAAAAGATGTTTGGCTTTTTCTGGATTGTATTAGGTTAGATGGGAAAAAAGTATTAGTCTGGGATGATACATTTAGAATCATAATATACTAGCAACAATGTCTGAATATGTTGAGACAATAATCAAAATGTAACTCAAGTTCTGATAATTGGAAAATTTGAGTTACTGGTAACTTTAATTTGAATGGTTTTTTGAGCTTTATAAAAAAATAATTGTGTGTCCATGGCAACAAATATGGTTCTGTCATATGCAAATTTGATATTGTCCCAGTGGAAAGTTGAATTTGTTTTAATAATGTTTATAAAGAGAGAATTGTTTTATTTAAGCATTTTATAGAATATGTTTTATTGTGTAGAACAGGTAAGAAGAAGATGAATTTTAAACGTTCTTAAAATATTTAAACCTGACTACTGAGTTTTGAATTTTAATTATAAATGGTCAAAGCAAATATTATTTTTGGATATTAATTTAAAGGCAAACTTAGAAGAGTGTAGTTTGAATCTTTTATTTATAGAAAACCAGAATTTGTTGAAATTATTTACATACAAGTAGTGGACATCCCATGTTCATTAAAAATGTTATTAAGGGACAAACAGTAAAAGCAGCTAGATTAATTTGTGATAGAGAAATGTTTACAAATGAATTATGAATTAAGAGTATTACCTTATTTTCAGAGAGAGATTATCATGTAGAATTTATTGATGAAATAATGGAAGACCTGTACAATAATAGAGAAGGTAAATGGATGTATTTACTTTTTCAGAGGATCCAGCAAATATCAATATTAGAATTAGTAGGCACAATTTAGCTTGTCCAATCAGGTGTAGTATGATCAAAATATACTTGAGAATAATTATCAAAAGGAACTGGTATATAATGGAGGGAATTCTCAATTTAAATAGAGTGAATGGCAAATAACCCATTTTCACATATAAAAAGAATTAAAATAAAAAGGACATGTTGATAATCATTGTAATTAGAAGGAAGTAGAAATGTTTAAATATGTTTTTGTAAGACCTCCTGGTTTATAAATGTAGATAATATTCAGGTAGAGTCTTATGGCAGATATTATGTTTCATCTGGCAGATTTAATTCTAATTCAGAAAAAAAAACAGTATACTTAGCAGTATGTGTAACTTGCTATGCATTCTATGCAGCAAGACCATTAGGAAGTTGACCTTTTAGAGCTGGGAATGTATGAAAGCTATCAAAAACAAGAATATGGCTAATGAGTTTTTTAAACACAGTTTGGAGTGAAGCAATTTTAAAAAGTTTACATTTTTTGTTGAATCATTTTTCAGGAGTTGATTAGTGGTGGTGACATTAATAGCATCTAAGGAAAAAAGAGTTAAATGATATATAAGATTAGATGCTACAAGTTCCCCCAGGTTTGATTGAAACAGTTAATATTACATTTGTCTTAAAGTTAAATGAAGGATAAATTTGATATCTTTTTAATAATAAGTGGGAGGAATTTGGGTTTATTTAAAAGGTCATTTAGTAACCCCCTAATGGTCTGTTTCAGTACACAGTGTTATCACTTCTGAAGAGGCTGAAGAATAAAATATTGAAGCCTCACTCCAAATATATTGCCAAATATCTAGATGACAACGCCATTCATTCAGAGCACTGAGAAGCTTACTTAACTAAAGTGCAGGTTGTGTTAGACTCCATGTGAAAGGCATGCTTGACTGTGAATGATGTGAAAGCCAAACACTTAGGATAACTTATAAGAAGAGAGGTGATAAGACCAAAACAAAAAAAGGCCATAAAAGTGACTTGTACCTTATACTAAGATGCACAATGCCTTCCTAAAACTAGCTTTATTTTACAAAAAGTTTTTGCCTAACTTTTGTGACTATTGCCTGCCCTTTGAAATATCTGACAAGTGGAAATGCTCTTGTCAAGGTGCAATGGTCTCTTGAGGCAGGCAGAGCTTTTAATAAGCAAAATAGGATCCTTTGTTCTGAATCTGTTATTAACTTTTTATTTTACTAAAAAGAGAGTTAACCTTGTATGTCAATGCTTCAGAGGTAGGTTTTAGAGCAGAGTTTTCCCAAGACATTCAAGGTAAGAAGCAACCTGTGTGCTACAGCCATAGGAAGATGAGCAATGCAGGCACTCAGCTACTTGAAAGAGAGTGTTGGTAATAAAGAGGGCTTTATATACCTTGAAATACTATTTGTTAGGCGGGCACTTCACTATGATTACAGATCATACTCCTTTTACAATGATTAGGTAGGCAAACTGATGGAAATGCAAAGTTGTGCCAAGTGGAATTACCTCTCCATACTTTTCAGTGTGCAATGTTATACTGACTCTCTAACACTCACCTCTCATCCCCAAAGGGAATTAATGTGCTGGCTAGGCTCTTGCAAGACTCAGGGAATGAGTGCATACCTCTCAACTGTACAGATTTTTGCAGACTGTCCAGATTTTTGCCTCATAATTTTGGGTAATTTCTCATATGATTGTGGTTTTCTAGCAAATCAGTGAAAACTCATTCAAGGTTTAAGTCAGAAAATAATGACAGACATTTGAGGTTCAAACTTCATACCCTTTAGGAAATACGTGCTATTGCAAAACCTGTTATTCTATCAACTTTCTGAGTTTGTGAGAGCTATATTTAAAAAGTGTCCCTATTTTTGGGAATGGTTGCATATCTTTCAACTGTACAGATTTTTGCAGACTGTCCAGATTTTTGCCTCATAAGTTTGGTTCATTTCTCATATGATTGTGTTTTTCTAGCAAATCATTGCCAACTCACTCAGGGTTTAACTCAGAAAATAATGACAGACATTTGAATTTCAAACTTCAAACCCTTCAAGAAATCTGTGCTATTGCAAAACCTGTTATTCTATCAAATTTCTGAGTTTGTGAGAGCAATATTTAAAAGGTGTTCCTATTTCTGGGCCTTTGTCCCCCCATTATTTATGGCTTTGTCCAGATTTCCTGCTCTAAGAGGTTGAGAGGTATGAATGAGTGTGCCACAAGGCTCTCACCCTGTCTGGGGAATGAGTTGGTCTGACTTTTGCCCAAAGGAGGAAAAATGGTTTCATTAGATGCAGGAAGGAGAGTCATAAGGCAGTTATACAGGATGTGGGCAGGAGTGGTTTCAGTAGACTATCCAAATCATTGCTTTCAGTCCAATTCAAAACATACCTCCCAAGGATTGTCCTATACTTATTTATAAATTTTTGAATTCCTTCTCTGTTTTGGACTCCAAATGCTCCTCACGGAAGCTGTTTCTTGCATCTTTAGCTCTTCAACTGAAACAAATATTTGTTTTCACGAGTTACATATTCTTTTTCATTTAACTATATCCTCTTTGTTGTTTTTTGCTCACCTTAAAATGCATATTTATTTCAAAATATACTGCCATATTTGTTCTAACTGCTTCTATTCATAAGAAAGAAGAGGTTACCCTTAGACATTCACAACTGGACATTATATCACTTTTCATTTTCGCACTGCTACATTTCTCTTATAATAGGGTACAGTGAGGGTGCCCTATCTGAAGCCTAAGACTCAGTAATGTGGATCCCAAAACTATAGAAATGTTAGTGCAATTAAACATAAGTAACAGTGAATTACAAAAATTTTAAAAAGTTCTTTGCAGGGAACAAACCACCCTCTATCCTGTACTGTGGGGCTGCACCTCCACACCCCCCTCTGTTAAACCTCACACTAACTCCAAGTTTGCTAAACCTTACAGAATAGGAAATATTGTGAAATATAGCAGCTTCAGGATATATATTTCTTTGTAATTGCTTTTAAATTCTTGCATTTCTGAGGACCTTATTAAATAGCCCTCAAATATACAACCCAAACCTCTGCATTAACTGAGTGGGGATATGCTATTACATTTAATTATGTTATCAAATAGTCTTATTCACATTTGATTTTTAAAAATATTGCACATTTTTGAAACTGCAGTCATAGATTGTCTGAATGTTTCATCTTCTACATGTTCTGATGAACTCTAACAACATCTACTCTGTCTTTACAGTAAAGGTACAATGTCTGTTACATTTATATGGGAGAATATAATGCTGTATGTATATAGAATGTTAGCATTGAGTATTTTGTCCCCTTTTGTCTGTGATCTGTTCCTGAACAGTGCATCATATACTGGTTTACTCCACTGGGGTCCTACATTAACTGAGTTTTTACAGCAGCATGGGTATAAAGCAAGGCGGAGACGTGTTATAGCACTGTGACAGTAAGACTCATTGAAGTTAGTGTTTGTGAATGCTTGAGACATGCCACCAGACAGACAGAGATATAAACGGAGCCTTCTCATTCCCTTCCTCTATCATTTCCCTTACACATTTCTCAGCTTTCTGAACCTTCTCATTCCCTTCCTCTATCATTTCCCTTACACATTTCTCAGTTTTCTCATATTCTTTTCTCTCCTCTGCTCAGTTTGCTGTCTGTAACCCAGTGAAGGAATGGACCTTTCTGTATTGCTGCTGTTATAATAACATCATGCCAAAGATTTATTTGTTCAATCCCTTCTGACTGGCTGACATGTTTTTTTTTGCAGGGTTTTCCATTTTCCAAACGTTTATAAAAGAAAACAACTTACAAGTCAGTAATTGTTTTTTTCCTGTAATCTCTGTGTTTGCAGAAACCTGAAGAAGATGGGGAATCTATCGTGGCATTATCCTTGTCGGAACTCACTGAAAAACTAAAAAATGGCTCTTTGTCACCTGATTCTGTCCTGTATGCATACATGGAGAAGGTGAGTTAAACAATGATCAACTTAACTAATGTGCACCTACAACACAAGTGATGCGTTTTATGTGTTTTCTCCTGCAGCATTAGTTGCTGATGGTCTAGGTCCAGCATTACTCCAATGGATGAACGTAGGTTACATCATGTTGCAAGTTGCTCTAAAATGCTAACTGATGTTACTGACTCTGAACAGAAATACTCACATATTAATAAAATGTGTGAATGTGAAAGGTTCTCCCCATACCTGTTGAGACTAGAGAGTTCCAACTTCAGACTGACCACAAGTCATTGGTTGTACTAATCAGTTCCTATGATACTGACAAAGTGCCACTTGGATGTCAAAGATTATTAATGAAACTGAGAGGGTTTAGTACCAGAACATTCCGTTCCATGTACCTGGAAACAGTTAATCATAGCAAACATGTTATCCAGAAATCTATAAGTGATCAATGACCATCATATACAGAAGAAGATACCTGTTTAAACTATTAAATGAAATTAAATGCAAAGTATATAAAAAAATGCTATGAGCATTTTTTCAATATTAGGTAGACCTCTGGATAGCACTGCTACTTGCAAGTCAGAGGCTATCAGCTATGAACATACTATGGTTATTAAGTATGGAAGCTGTAGTGGTCAAATCAAACAGTGACTAACAACTGGAAAGTGACTGACTAGGACTTTGATATTAGCAAAGTTCTTGGCAATAATCCCCATTTTGTTTATGAGGCAGTTGAGTCTTAAAAAATAAAGATTTGAAAGAGGTTGTACTTTAACCACCATAGGAAAAATCAAAGTGTGGATGCTGCCAGCAATGCAAGTATGTTTACAAAGGGCAGGTTTTGAAACTGATGAGTTCCCACTGTTTGATTAGATTGCAGAGTGCATATGATTGCTGTACCTTTGCAGTTGTGTACATTGCTTTCTGTGATTCTTGTCATGGGTTTTATGTTGGCAAAATGGAACTTGTTCTAAAAAATGCATGTATGAATGCTATTATGACATAAAGAACTGTAATGCGAACAATGCACTCTTTAACTATACCTTACAATGTAAGGAACATAATAAGTTTTATTTTTTGTACTAGAACAGGTAACACGAAATGTGAGAGGTGGGGCTTGGGAACACGGACTGGAATATCATGAATTATAATGGCAGTTTAGGCTTGATGCAAGTGTTTATCTAGGATTAAATGGATATTTTATCACTAAATAGTGTGTTAAAATTATGGTCTGCCAAATTGTGACAGTCTTCCTTTGAAATATAATTTGTTTTAATGTATTTATATAATTTTATACATGTTTTTTAGTATTGTCATAACACTAATTATTACTATAAAGTGAGATGATCTTGATTTGCTGTTCTAGTCACATGATTTCCTGTTACTAGGGATTAGATATTTGCAAGAAGATATTTATTAGTTCTGATGAAGTCCCTGTATGTTAATGGGACAAAAGTGCTTAACTTTACAAAATAAATCAATGTTTGTACGTTTTGGATTCCTGACATTTTTGAGTGAATTTGGAAGCTGCTGTGAGCAGATGCTTTGATTACTGAGAAGTCTGCTTTTACTCTTGATTATGTATTTGTAGGGAGTTTGCACTGATTATTCAGAAGTCTGCTTTTATTTTTGTTTATTATTAATTTGTGTGCTCTCCCCCTGAATTTTTCAAGATTTGGGGAACACGCATTTTTCTTCTTTGTAGGTAGTTGCTTCCTGGGATTGGCTGGCTTGATAGCCTATATTTCAGGGCTGTAACCACTTTAACAACTGCACTCTACAAGTGGATGTTAGCCTTGTATTATTTCTGCAGTCCTTTGACCAGTTTGGTCTGATTACAGAGAAGTCTGTTTTTATTTTTGTTTATTACTAATTTGTGTGCTCTCCCTTGTCTTTTTCAAGATATGGGGAAAGTACAACTGAGTAAACTTGCCATAACAGCAGATGTTCGAATTATCACTGTTGCGGTAAGCTTAGCTATCATTGTTATATCCAGCCAAGATATAACAGCTGGCCAGCTAGCAAAGTTTCAGGGCTTCTTCCATTTGCCAAAACTGTCAGACAGATCAAGCTGAGATGGCTAAAAGACAAGTTTGGGCACCAAACCCTTTACAGCTTTCCTGTCAACAAAGAGGGGGAGGCTGAGTCCTGAAACGACAATGCTAGAAAGAATAACAACAAAAAAAAAAAAAAACAACCGCACCCTGGCATAAATAACACACCAAAAATAATGGAGATGGAGGGTGTGGCTACTGTAGCAGTGAGGAGATGGAGGGTGTGGCTACTGTAGCAGTGATCATTTGAACATCGGCTGTTATGGTAAGATTACTTACACAACTGTATTTTCAGCTGTTTGGGTAGCTTACCCTAGCTTGCTATGTTTGAGTGGCAGAAGGAGAAGAGTCCAGGAACCCCTAGAGAATGATACATGTAAAGCCTCATCTAGACCTAGAAAAGGAATCAAGTTTACAGTGCTTTGTAAAAGTATGTACCGAGGATCAAGTTGCAATTTCTAGAATGCTTCTAGAAGCCAACCCTTTCCAAAAAACTATAGATAAAATCAAGACCCTGGTATAATGGACCTTGACCTGCCTGGAAAAATGTTGATGTTCATAATTACAGCTGCAGTCGCATTTCAGCTGCCAGGCCGGGCCAGGCGTTTCCTAGTTTCCGGGTCCCTCGGTTGGCCTTGGTCCGGCGCATCGCCGCCGTTGTTGTCGCTTACTCTTAGAGGAACCAGGAAGACCATATTCTTCAGTCTTTTGCCATCTTCAGTCTTTTGTGTCAGTACCAAGCTAAGTAGTTCGCCAGAAGCAGTTTGCACGAAAAATTCGGCCGTAAAAATTCTGAACCGTAAATCTTAGCTAAAAGTCTCTATTCGCTTCTTTCTTTTGTCCAGACCGAATGTAGAAAAAAAAAGCTAAGAATTGTATAAATTGTGGGAAGCAAATACCAATACCGTTTTTTACCTTTGCATACCTTGCTTGGCCCCAGCGCATCAGTCTCGGGACGTCAGCGGCGCTACCAATAATTCACTAAGCCGGGGCGCACTATCAAGCCGCCTGTGCACTTTTTTAATTAATTAATTATAAATGTCGCCGGATACCCGACTACCGCTTTTGGTTAAAAAATAAAAGAAAAGGGACCGCCAGACGAAAGGACTGGGGTCCCACCGACACACCACTAAACAGGCTTCACGCGGGTCGGTTTCCTCAGGACCTTTGCAGTCCCTGACTACCTAATCGACACTCCCTCGGCGGGTCTTCACAAGAGACCCAGAGTAGAGGAGGATTCTCCTTCTTCTGACAGGGATCCATTTTACTTCACTGGGAAGGCCAAGACTTTTTGAGACTCAGAGAAGGCTTAGGGAATTTCTCTTTTTACTCAGCATAGACCCTTGCTATTTCTCCTGTTTTTTGGAGTATTGGATGATGTTTACTCGGAGGCTTGCTTAATCCCTGATTCTCTGCCTCCTGCACCAGTTAAGAATTCCTGTTATCACAATTAAAGACCAAAATGTAGACAACTGAACAAATAGATATAAAAGAGTTGCAGGATATGATGCATAGGCAAGTGGGTAAGCACACTACTTACAATGTTTACAATATATGAGAGAGGCCTCCAGCAGCAGTGGCACGCACCCGGATCAGTCATTACATGCATATGGCTTGGGAACAAAATCTGCCAGACCTCATTTCCACAAAACAAATTCAACTTCAAGCACCTTTGGGAGGGAAACTGGCTATATTTTGCAAATTGGCATATTATTATCACAACAGACAAATGGATTCTGGATGACATTATAAAGAGAGGCTACAAATTCCATTTTCACACTCTTCCAAATGAGAGGCATGCCAAATCACCACAAAATCAAAGGCTGGTGCCAAGAAAAAGAGCATTTGGAGACCCATATGGACTTATCCATCCTAAACACGAGACTCCATACTGGACTTTATCCATCCTAAACACATTTAACACCCTCTCAGAAAATAACCTTCCTGGTGGATCCTCATGAATGGAAGCTACATCCACAGCTCACACTCTTGCTGGGCTGGAGAACAATTTCCAAACCAAAAGTCACAGGCTGAAAAACTCTCAGTCATGCATGGAAAAAAAAAAATAGCTTAGCATCACATCTCTACTCTCCAAAGAGGTGCAGGATGTCATTTCACAAACACTACCATCTGCCTTTATACTCCAGAACAAGAGCAGGCTTTGCCACTGCAGTTTTGCAGGGCATTATAGCTCAATCCATTGTGATTACTGCAGCTGTAATAGCCCTCGAACATCTACATTTATGGTAGGTACAAAACTGTACTTTGTGGTGAATATAAAAAAGAGTAATAGCCTTTGACACCCATTTGGAAATAGTATGTATTGACATAGGCTGTCCCTTCTTCTTACCTTCACAAGAAAAGAATGGTAGATCTGAAGATCTGAAAGATTTAGTTCTGTCAAGATAGTACCTGACTTGTCAGTGGACATCCAAGGTATGGAGTACCCTTTCTCCATCATTTTTAAGATCGGTAAAGAAAATTGGGGAACGGATACTTTGGCTTAAAGTAAACTTGGATACCACTTTAGGCATATAAGACAGAGTAGTTCTCAAAGAAAGCATGTCTCTGTGGAAAATGAGATAGGATTGACTCACCATAAGAGCTTGCAACTCAAATACTCTTGCAGAGGTCAGAGTAATCAGAAAAACTTTTTTTCATGTTAAAAACTTCACATCAGTCAGATTAACTGGTTTAGATGGAACAAGTGCTAGCTTCTTTAACACAAAATAAGATCCCAAGAAGGAGCCACAGGTTTTCTTGTAAGTCTCTTGAGGTAAACCCTTTTCAAAATCATTTTGACATGAGAAAGTCTTGAAAGAGGAGGATGCATGGGCAGACATTCTGAAATGGCCAATAACTGAACATTGATAGAGGAATAAGAAAGGCCATAGGAATGTAACTCACAAATATTGTAAAAAACAGAGTCCTGAATGGATGCTGGCTATGCTGTTGTTGACACCAACTAGAAAACCTTTTCCATTTGCTAATATATGATTTTCTAGTAGAGTGCTTTCTTGCTTCCATTACTACCTCAGTAAACAAGTACCTATAGGAAAATAAGACCCCATCATCCAGGTAGTCCGTTGAAGTTGATTGGGGTCAGCATGTAGAAAACATCCTTGATCTTGTGTGAGTAAATGCATTCTGTGAGGATGCTTATGGTAATTGCCCCTGTTGACTTCCAAAAAAGGGAGAACCACTGTTGCCTGGATCAGAACGAGAGTGACCACATGGGAATTCCTTCTGAATCTTCAGAAGTACTCTGGATATCAGTGGAAAGGGTGGAAAAGCATATAGAAGCATTCCTGTCAAAGAAAAATAAAAAGATATTTGTCTTGCAGGCCCTCTAGCATGGAATCCTGGAGCAGAATCTTGTCAGCTGATTATTTAAAGAGGTAAAAAATAGCTCCGCTAGAGGAACTCCCCACAGATGGAACAAATCTTGGAAGACCCCGTGATCTGGTTTGCATATGTGAAGTTCTGCCCTCTCCTTTTCAGCTTACCTGCCACATGGTATTGCTCTGACAGAATGAAGACTGTCTGTAAAGTGAGATTGTGCTGCAAATCTATATCCCGAGCTAACATGGCTCATCTGCAAAGGGGGCATGGCTTAGATTCCCCCTGTTTGAAGATATACCACATGACTGTGGTTTTGTCAGAAACATCTTGGAGGTCCTGAGGACCAAAGGTAATTCTGAGAGTTGACTGCCTTGATCAGGGCAAACATCTCTTTCATATTTGCATGCTTGCATCTGTCCTAGGTATTCCACACACCTTTCACTATTATCCCTCCTGAACCTGCTCTCCACGCAAAGTCTGAGACATCTGAAATGACTGACTGCTTAGGAAAAAGGGAAGGATATAGGGAGACCTGAATTTAGGGTGATTTGCTGTCTCCACCAAATAATTTTTCTATTGATAAAGCCAAGCACTGGGATTTGAAAAATAAAGGCATTTTGATTTTGGGACCAAAGAGACTTCATATACCATTGTAGCTTTCTCATGTGGATTAATCCACATGTTTATTTGAGTAGTAACTTGTCAATGTTTTACAATCAAAATATTTCTGTACTTTTTTCCTTTTAAATGAAAAACATAATAATAATTTAAAAATCAAGGATAAGATAAAAGATCAAATGTATAAAGCTTGAAAAAAAATAGTAATAATTGTTAGTTTACCCTCCCCAGCCTTTCTGCCACAACCATAAGTTCAAGTGGTGAATGAGGTAAGCTATAGAAAAGGCTTTGCCAGTTTTAGCTTCCGTACATCTGAAAGCCCATAAGCCTTGCCAATGTTATCTTGAGAATCTTAGATGCCACAACACCCTAAATCCTGAGGTATTCCCTAGCAGTGACCAATGTCTAAGTGGAAAACCTTAAGAGATAGATCTAGATATAGATCTATTTTATTCCTGTGGAAGAAAAGTCTTTTGAACAGAGGTATCTAGTTGACACTCCAAGAGCACAATCCTATCTGAAGAAGTCAAAAAGGACTTTGGATGTTCATTTTGGAATCCCAGCTTGTGTAAGAGATCTCTCACCCAAGTGAGAGATTCCTGACACTTTGAAAAAGACTCTGAAAAGATAAGCAAGTCATCTAAATAAAAAGAAAATGGATACCCTGCAGCTTGCAATGAGCTATAACTGGAGCTACTTAGTGAACACTCTTGGTGCAGTGGATAGTCCAAAGGGTAAAGCAGAAGACTGATAAGGCTTGTGTGTCTGGCTCACTTTAAGAAACACCTGAAGTCTGGATGAAAAGGAATGAGGTGATAGGCATCTTTTAAATGCAGAGTTACCAGGAAACCTGAATGAGGAAGAAGAGGTAACAGATTGTGAAGTGACATCATTTTGAAGTTAGGCACCATCACAAATGGGTCTACGAATTAAGATCTAGAAATGGTTTCCAACCATCATCTATCTATGACACTAAAAACGTCCTTGAACAAAAACTTTCCCAACTTGGGAAGGAGGCACTGGTTCTATCACTCCTTGGAACAGCATGTAATGAAGAACAGGTGGAAATAAGGGTATGGTCTGGTGGATGAGGGATAACCTCCTGGCAAGGAGAAATCTCCCCCCCACTGCCATCTATAACCTTGACAAATAGTCTTTAGAGCTCATCTATCTGAAACTATCTGCTGCCAAAGAGAAAAATGGAGATTCAGACTTTCTGGAAGAAAAAAGGAACTGCCAGGGTGGGAGGGGGGAGCAAATTCCATTAAACAGTCAATCGGACTAGTGGGATTATCCTTGGTTTTGGAGGTTCCTGAATTCTTTTTGGAACACACTAGCCATTATGCCAAAATTGGAGGTGGGGTTAGAGAATACCTACAACATTAGCATAAGGAAAGCAGAAGATCTTGGAGATTCCCTGATTTAATTTACTCCTTTCATCACATTTTTTAATCATCTGTGTAGCAAAGTAGCTAAAAAGTGAACCTCTATCCAAAAGAGAAAATAAAATCCCATTATTCACATCCTCATAGGAGGTTCTGAGAATGAAGTTAGGCAAACTTCCTCAAAACAGTACCAGAGGCCATACCCCTGGAAGAATTATTAACTGAGTCATACACATACTGAAACAGAGAGCAGTGACTAGTTGTTGTTGTTGTCTTTCGGCTT
Source organism: Protopterus annectens (assembly GCF_019279795.1). NCBI lineage: Eukaryota > Metazoa > Chordata > Ceratodontiformes > Protopteridae > Protopterus > Protopterus annectens. The sequence goes on from NC_056744.1 coordinate 1,167,450,284, forward strand.
TTTCCGGTTAGGGGTCGCCACAGTGGAACTCTGGTCTGCTAATGATTGGCAGTAGATTTTCATGAATGCCAAGGTGCCAGCTCGATGTTCAACCTTTAATGAAGGCATGCCCATTTACGCATGTCTTTCGAATGCCCACCCAATCTTGGGGAGAACATGCAGACTCCACACAGAAGGCACTCCCTGCACTCCAGCCAAGAATCGAACGGGAGAACCTCTTGCTGTGAGGCAACAATGCTACTGCTGCACCACCGCGGAAGTAGAGCAGTCAGGCTCAGATACTAATGATTATTCTGACTAAAGTTTGAGGAATGTTAGGTGTACAGTTTCTTCTTTTGGGAAACATCTGCTTTAATTTTTTTTTCCTATATTACTAGAGCAGTGACTAGTAATATAGGAAAAAAAAAAACTAAATTTAAAGCAGATGTTTCCCAAAAGAAGAAACTGTACACCTAACATTCCTCAAATTTAGTCAGAATAATCATTAGTATCTGAGCCTGATAAATTAAAATTCTGAAAATCCGAGCTGCATAGGTTCATAGGTAGGAACTAGGCTATCGGCCCAAGGGCCTATGTAAGCCTAGCCAGCAAGGTTCCATAGCTTACGCCACCCAAGAAAGTTATTTTCCTGTGCCACTGTCCAGCAGAGACTCAGAAGTGATCCCCAGGTGTATTTCCTATTTCCCATCCAGTCATCAAGATTTTTCTTGAAGAGTGCTAATGAAGAACTTTGCTTGACATAGATGGGTAGCTTGTTCCAGAGTATAGGAAGTTTCTGGGGCAGGAATCTATCCCTCCAGCGTGTCCTGTTTATTGTGGTGACAGGGTTTAGGTCCCTAGACCGTGTAGCACTATTTTCCTGTACCTATCAATAATCTTCACTTCTTTATCAGAAAGAGTATAATTGGAATTAACTAGCTGTAGCAGTAGGAATAGATGAAGCTATAGTTTCTGTGTCAGGTTTGGGGGAGATTGCATAAAAACTTAAAAGACTCCGGAATTTCATACATTGTATTTGCCATTTTAGGAGCACCAGGTTGGCTATCAGTAAAAATTGAGAGAGAAACACACCTCCAAAGCTGAGAGAACTGGAGGAAATAGTCAAGGATCAGGAAATTCCTTCTGTAACAGCTCAAAAATGTTCTGCAGTACTGAGAAATGTCAGTGCACTCCTACTGAAAACAGTGGCACATTGCGAAAATAATCTCAAAGTGAGAGGAAGCCCAAAGGGAGAATCAGGAACTGAGCTCTCCTCTGAGTCTGAATCAGAAAACTGAACAGAAAACGTGTATCCTTCATCTTACTATACATATTCAGAATCATGAATATTTACAGGAAAGGAGGTATCCCTCTTTCTTTTGCCAGAAAACAAACAAGAAGGATCAAAGTACTGAATAAAACCCGGAGTTAGAACCATTAAACTACCCCTGTCTAAGGAAATGTTTGGAGGAGCAGATACAGGTTTAGTTTTCTGTTTCTTTATGACAGAAAAAAATCAGGCTGACTATTATAATTGGCAGCAGTAGCTTCCCCAGTGATGGGCACGATATTTTGGCAAAACAGGGAATCCTCCCTTGTTTTCTCTTTCTCCCTTGACCAACAAGAGTGGCTCTGCCTTGGCTGCTGAGTGGACTCCAACAGCCACAGAGATGTGGCTACACCCTGATTCATTGTAGGTGTTACACCAGAGGGATCTGGGGTAAAAGATGAGTTGTTTGAGGTAAAACAAATGGCCACAGTAGAGCCACCCACTTGTGGCTGAGGCAAATTGCTAGCTTGTTGTGGTGGCAAAGGCTGTTTATCTAACTTTTTCTTTTTGTGGCTGAAAGAAGGACCGACCTTGGGACAGATAGTTTATGGTCAAGCCAAAAATGGTGTTTCTTTCCCAGAAAAAGCTGGTAAAAAATTAAGTCTTTAAAAGTCACTTTCTCACATAGAAATACAGCAAAAAGCAATTTAAAACACCTTCCCATCCCAAAAATGAAAATAAATACAATTTCACCAATGAAAAAATGTTTATTAAAAACTTTAAACAACTCAAACTGACAGGAAAAAAGAATGCTCTCATACAGTCTCATGAGAATCCGTTAAAACACAAACTCCAAGCTTTAAAATAACTTTAATGAAAGGCACTCTCAACTGTATTCTAAACTTCATTCAGTGTATTATGAATTATATTTTTAGTGACTTGTCAATAATACCATATTCATAAAGAACACAAAATATGGCCTGTCACTGCTCTTATGTATTTAAACAGCTTCATTAGTGTATTTTTTGTTCTAAATTTAGCACATACTGTTAGTCAGAAGATTTTTTTTTATTCTATTCTAGGTTCTTTTCACCCCCATGCCTGCCTAGCATTAAGACTCCCTCTACTGAACTTGACTCCATTCATTATTTGATTGTGGGGGATATTCCAGAACTACAGGGAGCTCAGAGGGAGGTCACCATTCAGGTAGCCAACATGATTGCTTGTGCCCCCGCTGGTATCCTAACTATGAGGATATTTCTGTTGTCTCTAATTTCACTCCTGAGTAGGGGAACATGTTATATGTACCAGTAAAGAGGTGCACATTGCCCCCCGTATAGGTTCTGACTTCTACATACTGGTTGCAAAGGCTACCACCACCTGGTAGCTTGGTGAGATGAACACCCACCCCTAAAACAAGATTTGCCTCACCATTCTCTGAGGGGATCATGATATTTTGTGGTCTGATCTGCCTCTACTCTCTGGCAGGATGAGCATGCTGATCCTCCTATGCCAGTATCACCAACCCCAAATCTGCTACTCAAACTCAGGTCACCTCTGCTGTAGGCAGGGCTTTATGCCTCTAAGCCATTTTAAACTGGCAAAGATGGAATAATGTTACCTTATTTTAAAGATTTTTGAAGCTAAACATGTGGCTGAAGAAAAACAATGTGTCTTGAGCTGTGAGTTACACAGGCTATAATTTAGAGAAAAAGTTACTATGAAAGTATGATTCTTTTCATTTTTCCACCTACCCATCTGAAGCTATTTTGGAGTGTGAAACTAATAGTTAGTGTAATGCAAAGTGATTAGAGAATCATTACAGCCTACCAGTGTCACATATTGTTTTGAAGTTGCGGATGCTAACATTAGTGTGGTGTATATATATATATATATATATATATATATATATATATATATGTATATATATATATATATATATATATATATATATATATATATGTATATATATATATATATATATATATATATATATATATATATATATACACACACACACACACACACACACACACACACACACACACACACACACATATATATATATATATATATATATATATATATATATATATATATATATATATATATATATCACACACACACACACACACACACACACACACACACACACACACACACTCACACTGTGGTGCAGGGTGCATTCACATTCTGCACCACTGGAATCTAGTTCCCCTTGACTATGGCACATTATACTGAATTCTTACAGAAAATAGTACAGTGGTTTTGTAGCTCCAAGTTTATTTTTAACTCCCTTCAGAAATGTTCATGAAATGTTCATGCAAGTATGCATTGTCTTTTACACTGGATGGAGATAGCAGTAAGTTGTACCCACAGCTCTGCTGTATTCATGTATATTAGTTGCAAATCTGTATATATCTTTTATAAGGAGACTTTTTGTTTTCACAAAGAAAGGATGTTTTTTTTATTTTCTTTGTATAGGTATATATCTTTATGTCTTTACAAACTAGATTTACTTGCCTCACATATTCGTCTCTTCTCTTTTTTCTCTCAAAAAAAAAAATATATATATATATATGTATGGTTTCACTTCAGAAGCCTGAATAATCACAAGCCTAAGTTGCATAAGCCAGAAGACGAAAAGCCTGAAATTTTATAAGCCTGAAAACTCAAAAGCCTAAATCCCATAAGACTGAAAACTGAAAGGATGCATATACTGACCGAAGACAACACAAAACAGATTATATTCCACCAAATATAAGCAGGGTGGCAAGCCCCCCTGCACCCCCCCACACCCCCTGCTATATATATATATATATATATATATATATATATATATATATATATATATATATATATATATATATATATCAACTCCAAGATTGCATTTCACTACACTAAAGTGCAATCTCAGAGTTGATATATTTAATTAGCAGGGGAAGTGGGGGGCACAGCTCCCACAAATGGGGGTGCAGGGGGCTTGCCCCCCCTGCCCATACTTGGTGAAAAATGCTGTCCTTTGTCTTGTATGTGTTTTTGTGTGTCTTTTTGCGTGTTCTGTATATTTCCAGTCTTATGGGATTCAGGCTTTTGAGTTTTCAAGCTTACGAAATTTCAGGCTTTTGGTCTTCCAGCTTATGCAATTCAGGCTTGTGATCATTCAGGCTTCTGAAGTGAAACCATACATATATATATATAGATAGATAGATAGATAGATAGATATAATATGTATACAATGTATTCAGTAGGTCACATGTCATCTTAAATTTAAAGAAAGACGGCAGGGTCAGTTTTTTTGGGGACATTAAAATCAAAATTAGTTCAGTACTACCAGCTGATTGGTATCCTTGATGAAGAATTGAGGACATGTTTGACAGTCCATCAGGTGGGCAAGATTGTTCAAAGGTGGACTTAAATGATACCTACCTCCAGGCAGAGATAGGAGAAGATTCAAATGTGCTCCTAATAATTGGTGCAATCAAAAACTTCTACAATTACAACAAAATGGTGTTTGAGGTAGTTTCTACCCAAGCTATCTGGTAATAGTTTTGGGATCAGGTCCTCTTGAAAGTGTTAGAGTGTAGTGTTATGTTGATGATATTATTGTAACTAGAGTTAAAGATGAACCTCAAAAGGATTGCATAAATATAGGAGTGTGGGCTAAGCACTAGACAATAAATGTTTGCACATGAAGCCCAGTGTTCATGTATTGTGGGTGCATTATAGATGTTGGTAAACAGCTTCAAGCCTGAAACCACACCACAAAAAATCACCAGCATTAACAGGAATAACAATATGTCAAGTCTTTTTATTATAAACACTTAAAACATATTGCTTTTCCTGTTGGTGCTGGTGCTTTTTTGTGGTGTGGTCTTGGACTTGGAGCTGTTTACCAGGGTCTTCATTTATTAGTGGTGTTTACCTTGGTTCCAGTCTTATTTTACATTACAGATGTCCAAGGTATGGAAAAAAATATTGAAGTACTTCTGAAGCTGATGAAAGGCCAAATGGTCATCCCAGAAATCTATATCTGCCCAAGGCTGCATTGTAGGTTCATAGCTTATAGCTTTTCTCTTCCACTTTAGTTTGCAAAAATCCCTGATTAAAATTAGGCAGTAAGCAGAACTTTATGTCAGACATTGCAGTAAATACTTCTCATGTTTCATAATGATAGTGTTCTCTCAGAATCCATATGTTAAAGCCTAGTGGGTCTATACACATCTTAACTACAGCTGCCATACTGTTGAGTCATTCAGTGGACTCACTCTTTTTAATTCACTCCAGGCAGCTACAAGCATTTAAGATCTTGTCCTATTCTTTTTGTAACAGCTGTAAACTTTCTTTGTGTAGCATGCATCAGTAGTAAAGCTTCTGATAATAATTTAGTGTGATTTTCTATAGCATTTATTTTTGCCCCAGAACTTTATAGTTTTGTTTCTGCATCTGTACTAAGACATTCATGACTGACACTTTTTTTTACTTTCACTTTTTTGAAAACATTCTGTCTGAAAATTATTTAACTTAATTCAGTTGCTGTATGATGCAAAGCTGACTAACTTTTACTGAGTGCCTAAAGCACTGCTGAAACTTGTGAAGTGACAGCCATAATAATTGTTCTAGTTAACTTGTAAATGTTAACGGTTCGCTGGTACATTCTCACCAAACAGCTCCTAAGGTGTATGTAGGCTTCACTTCTCTATTCAATAGACTCTGCTCTTTGGCTGTAAACTATATTTCTGTTCCTACTTTCTAGGTATATAATTTCTTAATCACGCCCACAAACACATGTGCATACAGCTGCTTACATACTTTATTTTGTTAAACTCACCTCAGCTAGATTTGACATACAGACTTTAACTTCTCCTCACAATATGATAGCATCACACTTGGCAATTTACTCAACTAGCAATTTTAAGACAGCATTCTGAATTTAGGCTCAGATATTGCATTGCATTCTGCTCCAATGTCAAGCATATGCACAAATTCACATTTTATCTATATTTTCTCATTTCACATTTTGAAAGCTCTTGTGACATTCATTTGAAGTCTTGTTATCAGGTTATTGCCACACAACTCTTTTTTTATACTCACTGTCTATGCTGTTAGCTTGCACTGCATCCAGAAACTGCAGTTCTAGTCTACTCCTCAAGCATTTCTGCCTTTAGTGCATCATGCATCTCTGGAACATTGATATTCTGACCATGAAGCTTCTTTCTCTTCAAGCACATTCTTGCATAATGACCAACAATCCCACAGATTTTGCAGACTTGATTGTTTTCCTTTAGATTGCCTTGTTTATGACTTAATCAAATATGATTCCCCTAGATATCTATATCGATTACTCATTCCTTGCCAAAATCATATTGATCAACATGGTTGCATTCATTTTCACATTTACCAGCTTTAGATTCTCATTATTGTCATGTGCAGTGTCAAATCTGTACACTTTAAAGTCATTGGTTGTAGATTTTAAGTGCATAATTGAAAATTCACTAGCACAATGCACATTAGTGACCTTTCTAGTATTAATTTCTATGGCTTTTTCTAGTATTAAATCTGATTTTGTCATAGGTCTTCCTGTTATATGGCCATTTCTTATGCCACAAACTATTCTGTCTTGATTAAAGAATCACACAGTTGTACAAATTTGGAATCATGCTCCCTGTAGCTTAATTCTATAAAATCTGCAGCAATTTTTTCCTGTAGACCTTTACTTCTGGCAAAGAATAGGGGGTATTTAAAATGCTTTGCAATGATGCAGTGCTGTGCTAAATATCACAGCTATGTTAGTGCAATGCAGCCTGGTGATGCTTAGTTATGCATTAAGAACTGGATAGCACCAATATGCCAGGCAAAGGGCTGCTTAATAAATTACCGCAGATGCATTAGTGGCAGTAATTATGTTACTGAGCAATGAGTGACTACACTATACAAGGATGTATGACCTACTTGCGACGCAGAATGAGGCAGTGAATCCAAAACTATGTCAGATTGCATTCACAACCAAGGACCTCATAACTGTACCAATGACACTACAAGCAGGCCACAGTTGACCAGCACAGCAAAGTGCACAGATAGTTTATCATATAAATAGTGAGAAAATGGAGCAACAGAAAAGCCACAGCTAGGGTAGCAAGAATGAGAGAAACACATAGAAGGGGAACTCGAAGGAAAGAATGATGTGGGAGGATCATTTATTTTTTCTGTACATATCCATTTTCCATTTTTAAAGAAGAATGGTAGCAAAAGGTATGTGTAGGGAGGAAAGAGGGAACAGGGAAGGCAGCACAGGCAGATTGAAAAATAAAATGTAGGGACAGATAAGTTATGGTCTCAAAGAAGGGTAACAGTGAGTGGAGAGATGCAGACAGACAAAATGAGGACAACTGAAATGGTGATGATGACACTGCAGAAAGTGTATAGGAAGAGACACATAAGGAAGGGGAACACCATGATGGGGGATAGGCAGGGTAGAGAGAGTTTATTTGACTGGCCCAGAGGCAAACCAACCTAAACATCAGTCACGTCCATGGCAGGCATCATGGGTAGATACTATCACTAATAGGATGATGGATGGATGGATGGATGGATGGCAGTGTGACTTTATTAGGGAGATGCTTCTGGGTCCTGATATGTGAATCTAGCTGCTTGATCACTTCAGATATGACCAGACAATACACTTAATATAGGAGACTAGGTGGACCCCTCTAGAGCACTGTCCAAAGAGATATATTATGTATAGTTTCATTACTTACCACAACTGGTGAAGTCAATAGCATCACTCACTGGCCTGGTAAGCTAATGTCAGGCATCAGTTTTGCACATGGTGCCATCATAATGGCCCAGCAGGCACCCTTGATAATTTATTTGCAGTAGATAGAGGTTTTAATCTCCTGGCTGCACTAGGCTTGTACCTTGTTGAACTCAGTCCCTGAAGTGACCATGTCCACTTAACAAGTCAAAATAAAGAAGAAAATATGGTATGCCCTAGTGCATACTCACCTGTTATGGACATAACATGATGGACATTGTTGGACACTAAGGGAGTACATTGGAAGGTTTCACTAGAACAGACAGGCAGTGTTATAAGCTTCTCAGTGTCCTTGCATGGATGTATTGTGTACAATATCTCTTAGCCCAGGAATGAGTAGGGATATACATGCTAACTCTAAATAAGGGTAATAACACAGCCTGTTAAGGCAGTGATTCAGAGGTGGTTATACTACCTCAGCTCATTATTATATTCACCACTCTTCAAGGTCCATTTAGGTATGATAAAAAGTGTGGTCATTATATTGCAGGAGACCATATCATGAGAAGCAGTTTAGGAACAGGTATTCAATGCATAAGAGTTTGTACTACCCTACAAGCATGCTGAAAGTAGAGAAGACAACTGGTAATATACCATAGGACTACAGGGTGGAGACATAGTACGTAAAAGCAACAGAAACAGATTCTGAACAGTGGAGTTGGTGAGGTAAAACTATGCTGAGACATAGTTGTCTGCTTAGGACACTCATGCATACACACACACACACACACACACACACACACACACACACACACACACACACACACACACACACACACGCACATATCCTCATGTGTAACCCAGTGATGTACATATCTTGTTATGGGTCTTAGAAACTATCAGTGACTGAAAAGTTCACATTGCTGGAGACAGCAGTATTACTGCAGACCCAATGCACATTTAACATGCATATCCTTGACAATGATAAAGCAGACAAGACTGAGACTAGGCATGGCAGGATGTGCTGCAGGATATCAAGTGCTGTGAGTGGCTGTAATAGAACAGTAGTAGAGGTGTGTTACAAAGTCAACAAAATTACACTGTTTGCCAAGAACATGGCTCAGAATATTGCCATAGATTCATGCACTAGAGGAGGTGTACCACCAACACAGGGATGGAAGAGTTCCTGATAGCCCTGTCTAGGGCAGATGAGAGAACCCTCATACCTAGCAGTGTATTAGATATGGGAGCTGGGCTGGTGACTACTAGTTTATGTAGGGAATGCATCAGGTTAGTCCCACCATGTTCTATTACTGTTATACACTAGCCCATTTGTGAGAAGGGGCTTTTCAGTTGAACTCATACTCATATCTGTTTTCCAGGTGCATTGGGGCTGGAACTGTGACAATCTGCACCACAAGGTATATATGTGCCCCTATGCTGTTCACATAATTGGCATGCACTAGTAATGTGTGACATATGTTGGGGGTGTGATGCATATGTCTCAGCACTGTTACGTGTATTTTATCTTTATGCTTTTACAGGTTCCACTGGTGGCAGTTCAGCACAATATGCCTGATATCTATGGGTCATATGTGGCTGATGATGATGATGGCAGTCTGCACATAGAACACTCTGACACAATGTTACTGTCAGCAAAGCCAGCATTGTAGGACATGCACACATGCCCCATGTATAAAATGATGGTGGAAGAGAAAGTTGAACTTCTAGCATCACCTGTCTTTAGTGCTGGATGTCCTGTCCATATTAGCCTCACCCAAGCTGTGCAGGAGTCACCACTACAGATGGTATCTGTTCACTGCATTGCGTCTCAGGTGTACACATCTACCACAGTGGAAAGGTGTGTAGATGGCAATCATCACCATGGCTTTGGGTCATTCTCTGATGTGAATGCCACACTTGGGTTCAGTCAGCAGAGGTGTAGGTCAGTGATCTTGCACAGAGCACACAATGGCAGAGATGGTGAGGGTGCTTAATGTCCTGCTTGAGGGAATACAGCCACTGCAGGGACTGAAAGATGACCAGCTTTGCATGCAGACTGACATAGAAAATAAGATCCTGGACCAAACACATCTGCTGAGAGCAGTGGTGGCACTACTTACATTGATTGGTGTAACCATGGAGATACTGACAAATCCCCACCATGGTCATGCAAGGGTTCAGAAGCATGGTACATGGTCACACAGGCCAGGCATATACTGAGGGAACTCACTATTCCTGAGCCTGCATCAGTGTCACCCCTGACCATGGCTGCCTCCACCACTAGACAAGGATACTGTCATCGGCATGCTTGAAACTTATCCAGTTCCACTGCAGGAACACTCTATTAGACCAGCCTCTATGGGTCCTGCAGTTCCACTCAATTCGTATAGCCTTTTGGCCTGCTGAGTGCACCGCCCAGCCATGGCTGTCACTGGAGTGATAAATGCTATCTATTGCCTCCCCACATGGGGGACTGCTGCAGGATTCATATGCACACTCATAAAATGCTATACCTCCCCTTACACAGGAATATTCCAGCCATAAAACTGCAGGGCGACATGGTATATCTGGCCAATGCTCATGGTATGGAAGCTTCACCTGCCACTGGAGTGTGTGATACCATAGTCCTTCCAACCTGCTACTCACCTGTGGGGCTATGCCATCCACCTCCCATAACCTTTGCACCTTTAGTAGTGCTTCTGTCCTATGTGATTGAGAACCACCCCACCAGTGCAAGTGATGAAGACTGTGCCCTGCCCATTTCACTGGCCTGTGTGGGTGAGGTAATGTTTGATGCACAGCATGACTAGTCATATGCTCACAGTACTTAATATGTTATTCATCTATGAGGATCTTAAGAAGCCTAGCCTTGCATTTCCATGGTAATTATTAGCCCTTGTATATTTTGCAATATAAATATCCAAAGACAGGCTGAACAAGTATATACTGCAGTCATTACATGTCTACCCTTTCCATTAGGACCTGTGGTGCTAAACCAGGGCTGAATTTGTGGTTGCCCATCCATTTGAGAACAGAGTAAGAGAAGTACTCTTCCTTATGTGGAGCAGTAGATGGTTCCACAGAAGTGCTATTCTCTGATACATTCTTATTACTCTAGCATGTTGTGTTAATTTTGCAAAAGAAACTAAGGTCCCTTGAGTGGGTGTTTATGATACAGCTGGACTTATAATAGGTCTGACAGAATAGGGTGTACTGAGGGTATAATAGGTCTGAATGAATACGGTCTACTGAGGCTCTTTACATAAAGCAGATATTACCTCTCAATAGCATGTATGATTCCAATAGTTAACCAACAACTTCCTGTACTTTGAAGGTGAATACTTTAAACAGCTCAGTGAGGTGGCAATGGGAACAGCATGCGCCCCCATTTTTGCCAACATTGTGATGTTAGCATGGGAGAAAAATGTGATTTTAAATTCTATCTGTTCTTCACTATGGTCGAATTTCTCATGATTCCTGGACAACCTGTTTTTGTATGGAAATGGGACCCCAAGGAAACTGAGACATTCCTATGTTAATTAGAGGATACATCAACTTTTTAAGGTTTACATACAACAAGAATGTGAATGACATACAGTACCTGGACATCCACCTTAGAATACTTAATGGGGTTTGTACAACTAGCATACATAGAAAAGACACATACTCAAACAGTTTCCTTCCTTTAGAAGTGGACACCCAGGATTTTGCAAAAAGAATTTGGTAAAGGGGCAATTCATTCGAACTGCTAGGATGAATTCTGATGAAACCTTGTTTAAAGAGGGACTTGATAAAATATCATCCATGTTTTTAGAAAGGGGGTACCCACATGCTTTGTTAAAAACACTGAGAAATGAAGTGGAGAACAACAGGGAAACTCGATACCAATGTATTTTGGGTAAGCCGGATTTACTAGCAAGTATAGGCCAGAGGAAACCAGACCACTAGCCATTTCCATAATGCTATGGTTATAAAGTTCAATGAAGGAAACCAGGAGGTAAAAAACATTATTACGAGAAACTGGGCTATTTTGAAAAAGGATGAAGAGTTGTTCCAACATGTGGGAGGAACACCTATCTTCACATACAAAATTGATAAGAATATTAAAGAAGTGCTAAAAAGGGACCCCCAGTCCCACAAAACTGGAACAACCAAATGCGGTAGGTGCAACTACTGCCTATATATAGTTGGTAAGGGAGAGATCACACTAAACAACAATTTCTGTTCAAAAAATCATTTTTAAAAAAGGCGATTGTAACACAAGTGGTTTAGTTTACTTAGCTTTCTGTGATTTTTGCCTATCATTTTACATGCGAAAGACAGAGAGGAAACTTTCTAAGAGAATTTATGAACACTTGTACGATATAAGGAAATTTAACCATAACAATGCATTATTCAAACACGCTTGTAACTGTGAGGGACATAAAAAGTTTCTTTGGCATCTTATAAGTAGTCCCATTAGAAGCCAGAGGAGGAGCTTGTGAAATCAAGATAGAATACAAGGAACTCCTCTGGCAGTTTAGATTGGATGCAATGCACAAGTCTGGCTTAAACAAATATGTTACAATCAACTCTGTATTAAAAATCAGAGCTGCTAAATTATAATAGTATTTTCACAAAGTGTCAATTTTTAGAATGAGATAATCCCAAAATGAACAATGTCATACAAACACGATAGTTTTTTTATATATATGTATATATATATATATATATATATATATATGGATTCACTTCAGAAGCTCGAAATACCGAAATCTCGAATTTCAGTATATCGAGCCCAAGAAGCCGAATCCACAGAACAATGAAAACTGAAAACTGCGAAATTCAAAACCTCGAATACCGGAGGTTTTGAATTTCTTGGTACTACTACACACACATACACACACACACACACACACACACACACACACACACACACACACACACGCACACCATTCTCCACACAGACACACACAATCTGTATACAACATGAAAGCAGGGGGGCAAGCCACCCTGCACACCCCGCTACTTAAATATTCTCACTCCGAGGTCACACTACATACAAACACACACAAAACACCACCACACAAGCTACATTCTCCTTGCACACACACATGGCAGCAACAAAACACACTAACACACACCAAAGCCCCTACCCAAACCCCTTAACACACACACACTTACCTGAATACATGACCACAGCGGAAGTTTAGAAGCCTGAAATTCAAAACCTCCGGTATTCCAGGTTTTGAATTTTGTGCTTCTAAACTTTCGCTGTTCTTTGGATTTGGCTTCTTGGGCTCAAGATACTGAAAGTCAAGATTTCAGTATTTTGAGCTTCTGAAGGGAACCCATTTTATATATATATATATATATATATATATATATATATATATATATATATATATATATATATATATTTTTTTTTTATTATTGATACTGATTTTTACCCGTTATTAATCTTACTTCTGTTGTTGTTATTGTTGGAAATGAGGGAGGATAAAGGGTTAAAAGGAATCTTTACAAGACACGTAATGTAATTGGATTACCCATGTTTTTAAACATTATAAAAGTCAGGTGATTTTATATTGTATTTAGTTCTGAAGTGGACGAAAGCACTTACCTTTTATTTGTTTATCAGTAAACGGATGGAAACAGCTACTGACCTGGACAGCATGTAGTTCTTATTTGATTATTGGCATTCTACTACACAAGCTACATACAATAGTGGCTAACTAGTGTGCAGCCTGGAATGTTATATGGCCTCATAGATATTGTGTTCTTGACCTTTGATAGTGCCTTGAGAACTTTTTCTTGGGGGATTTGAAGGGGAGATATGGATACAGGCATTGGCATTTGCTCTGAGAATATGGATGAAGTTAGAACTGAATTTGTCTGCCAGGAGATTGACTATGCATTCTCACTCCCAGGTATGTGATGTTACTTACTATTAGCTCTGTACACTACTGGGCATTGTTTCTGAGCTTTCTAAAATAGTCAACGGCAGTTTTCTGGTTATCTTTGCCTGGTTGGCTATTTTTACCTCATATGGCTTTGGTTGATTTGATCAAGATCTTGAGTCCCTTGTTTAGTTTAGCAAGATTGTGTTTGACTTCTTGAAATTTAGATTTATTTTTATATGCATTGAGTTTTTTCTTTTATTATATAGGCTGTTTATTTTTGGGTTCCACCATAGGGGTTTATTTTTGAATTTGGGGTTGTATTTGTTTGTGATGGGGATAGAGACAGCTATGCAGTTATTTACATGTGCTTAAAATTTTGCAGTAAAGGCTTATGCATGAACAGTGGTATCACTGAGGTAGATGGGGCTTTTGAATTTAGCTAGGTTTTCATTGAGTTTAGTAGATTAGCCTTTGCATAGTTTCTGAATATCAAGGTATCTGAGGATGCTTCAGGCTTCAGTTTTCAATTAAACATGATTGATGTGTGATCTGATTTGACTACAGAGGAAGTTACCATTGGTGGGCAGAAGAGATGCCCCTTATTTATAAGGATGAAGTCCAGGATTTTATTGCTCCTGGTTGGGACGTGGACTAACTGGTCCACAGCGTTTGTATTGACGAATCCAGAAATCTCCCAGCATACTTGTTTGAGGACGAATACGTCTTCCAGTTTATGGAGGGATAATTGAAGTCTGATAGGAGGGTTGTGTTTGGCTTATTACATAGTGACTCCATACTGGTTAGGTAGTGGGTATGGGCTGAGAAGGATCTTGTAGTTAGGTATGATGTGATAAGGAGCTTTTCTTATAGTAAGTTGGTCATGGAGGAGTTCCAAGTCATTATCTTCTGTACCCAGTCTGGAGGTGATTTTTTTAAGAATGTAGTGACACCGTGCCTTTAGTGCCTTCACCTAATGTGGTGGGCTTGTATGGGAGATAGGCAATAAACCTTGCACTGACTGAGTGCTTTCACTGGCCTTGAACCAGATCTCTGTGTTGATGCATAGATTGATATTTTCTGAGGTAAGTAGTGCTTTTTGGGTGTTGGGTTTTTGTACGGTGTTGAGCAGCAACACCTTGATGTCAGGTTCTGTTTAGTTATATTAGAAGCTTTACAAGACTGACTTTGCCTGAAAAAGGCACTGTAGGGGTGGACAAGGTTTTCACCAATATATGGAAGCCCTAGGCATAGAGGTGCAGACCATCCCTGGCAAAGCAGTTAAGACTGCCATCTTTTCCCAGGCTGATGTGTTTTGTACCCCATTTGAATGAAGTAGGTGTATTAATGTATACATCAAATTTTGCTCTGTGTTTCTTATTATGGCCCATATTTCTAGACCAGGTACCACCTATTTTCCAATGAATCACAGAATCATAGACTGTAAAAGGCAACTGGGACACATTACTATTTATGCTTTGCCAATATCCACCCTTAGACCTTACCTTCTTTTTCAAGGAGTGATAGGGCCATAATACCTGAAGGAAATTTATGAATACCATTCCAGTTTGTCAAATTCCTTCTTAAAGGAAGATAGTGTGTCACAATGCTTGGTCTGGAGTGGAAGCTTATTCCAGAGAAGGGGCAGCTGTGTAACAAATCTGTATCTCCACCATGATTTGTTAATTTGTTGAAGCAGATTCAGATTCCTGAAGAGATAAGATGTCCTGGACTGCTGGATCCCTAATGGCCTAGAAGTTAAAGCACAGGTCAACCATAAGCAGTTTGAAGGACACTAAATACAGAGACAAGGCCTCCAGCCTGTCCCTTGATAGATCAGATCCTTTAATGCAATGATCTTTTTGGCAAGAACCATTTGGGGTTTCTCTATGTATTTTATATGTCTAGTAAGATACATTCCAAAGGAGCACTTATATTGGAGAGACCAGTGTGGATCATCTATGCCAGATAAATGAATTTCCTCATCACTGATACAATATGATGGTCAAAGAAAAGGGAGTCAAAGAAGAGGAAGCTATCTACCCATATTCCATGGCTTCTCACAACAACTGTGTTTTGGAGTGGGGGGTTTATATATTATAAAATGGATGGTGGGTATGTTTGCCAAATGCAACGATATTGCACTTTTTGTATTTAGTTTTAACCCATTGTCACTGCACAAGCTACTGACATAGGATCATAGGAAGTTACTAGGCTATTGGCCCCGAGGCCCATACAAGCCTAGCCAAGAATTTAGCTCATGTTCCAACAAGTCAGCACCTGATGCCACTGCCCAGCAGGGACACAGGTGGAATCTTAGAGGTGTATTGTCTGTCCCCCATCCAGTTATCCAAGATGGGCTTAAAAAGGGTTAATAAGGTACTCTGGTTGACTTGGAGAGGGAGCCTATTCCACAAAACGGGGAGTCTCTGGGACACAAATCTGTCCCACCAAGTCCTATTGAGGTCACAGACCAGGTTGAGGTCGCGCATGAAGGATACTCAAATGGAGTTGACTTGTGGATATGCAGCAGTTCCGTCAAGGTGGGGTCCGAGATTGCTTTGTATGTGAGCCAGAGTTCACCTCTGTGGAGTCTGTAGGAGACTGAGTAGAGGAACAGGGCCTTTACCCTATCTGTGTAGGGTAGATGTTTGAGGACCTGGATTCTGCTGGTGAGGAACCTCTGTGGTCTCTCCATTTGCTGCATGTGTTTTTTGAGGTATATGCCAAAAGGGGCATTGTACTCAATAATGGGTCTTATAAGGGAAGAATACAGGGGTGTTATGACCATCTTGTCCCTGGATGAGATACCTCTACTAATTAGGTGGGCCATGTAGAAAGCTTTCCGTCAATGGAGGCAATATGGTGGTCAAAAGTCAGTTTGCTATCAACCTGGGTGCCCAAGTTCCTCGCCACTGCCTGCATGCTTAGGACCTTATTATTAATGTGATAATTTGTGGGGCTGTCACTCTCTCCAAAGGGGATGATGATGCATTTTTTTGGCATTCAGTATGAGGCCATGTTTCTGGCACCAGTCATTAGTTTGGGTGAGACCCTCTTGGAGGATGCCCACATCACTAGGGGAACTGATGACAGTGCCCAGCTTACAGTCATCTGCAAACGTAGTCAGCCATAGCCCACTGGTTTTGGCCTGCACCTCAGAAAAGTATATCCCAAACAACAGCGGCCCCAAGACTGATCCCTGGGGTACACTGCCTGTTGCGGGGTCTACTGCTTGAGGTGGCTTCCCCTACTTTGACTTGGTAGGTTCTATCAGTGAGCCAGTTTGCTACCATCTGGTAATATATGGATTGATGCCTAGTTGAGAGAGTTTATCTATTATACTTGAGTGGGGAATAGTATTGAAGGCTTTGGCCAGGTCAAGGTAGGCAGTGTGCACTATCTTCCCCCTGTCCATAGCTTTGGTGACTGTCTCAAAGGACTTGACCAAATTTAACAGGCATGAAACCAACCTGTGTGGAACTGAGTGTGTGGAGGTTGCCATTGACCTTGTTAATGAGGTTCATGATAATCTGCTCCATGGTCTAGCAGATCAGGCTAGTTAGGGTGATGGGTCTACAATTTTCTGGATTGGTGGATGCTCTACCTTTGTGCACAGGGATGACGGTGGCTGTCCTCCACTTGGCTGGGATGAAGCTAGCACTCAGGCTTTGGTTGAATAGGGTGCCTAATGGTGCTGCAAGTTCCTGCCTGAGTTCATGTAGGATGTAGCCTGGCATGTTATTGGGTCCCATGGAGGCTGTATTTTTTGCCTTTGAGAGGGCAGTGATGACTTGCTCCCTTGAGATAAGGGAAAGAGGGCAGGTGCTTGGGATGTCCTGATTTACTGAGGGGGGACAGAGCAGTGAAGTTTTCACTGAATCTGCCTGCCAGCAGGTTGGCTATATCTAAGGCATTTGTGTATGTGGTGTTCTTCACCACCAGTTCTGAACAGATCCAGGTGCTTCCTTTGAGATTGCAGACATATTTGAAGAAGGCCTGATGATTGTCTTTAGTTTGGACTCAAAATTTGCTTTGGAGAATTTCACTAGTGTTCTTATTTGCTTGTTCAGGCTAAGGAGAGATTGTTTCCAATTAGATACCTGCTCCTTCTTGGTCCTGGACATCATGTTTTTTCCTTTTATTATACAGTTTATTTATTGCAGATGTCTACCACACAGGTTTACTCTTCTTGAGGAGGATGATTTCATCCTTTTGGGTATTCCTAATTCCATGCAGCTATATAAATGCTCATATAGTACTTTGGTGTAAGTTTGGACATATGTGCCAGTTCCAATGGAGGGGGAGGGGGCTGTGAAGCTGTTTATACCTTCCCTCAGGAGGATGTAATTAGCTTTGGAGAAGTTTTTTTGTTTTACCCTAGCTGGGGGGTGGGGGTGGGTGGAGGGTGATGACTTTGAAAGTGACCACTTTGTGGCCGCATCTCACCGGGGATGATGACACTGTAGGGATGCTGCAGTGGTTACTCATGTTGGTTAATACCAAATCCAGGATATTTTCACCTCTTGTGGGGGTGTCAACCAACTAGTTCAAGGCATTTGCATTGACAAAATCAAGGAATCTCTAGGCATTTGTGTTTTGGCGTGAGTATTTCTTCCAATCTGTGGTTGGATAGTTAGTCACCCAGGATCAGGGTAAAGGATTGAATCTTGATAGATTCGAAGAGGTCCAGATAGGTGGAGTGGACATCTTGAGTCAAAGTTGGGGGCCTGTAGCTAGCTATGATTTGAATAGGGGTCTTGTCAGTTGTTAACTGCACCTGGAGTATCTTCTGTGTGTCATACTGTTTCACCAGCCTGGGGGTGTGTATGTCTTTTATATATATTGCAACTCCACCTCCTTTTGCTTTGCTGCCCACAGTTTGGGGTCTGAATGTATGATAGAATGAGTAACCTGGTATGGCTGGTGTGCTCTCTGCAGCTTTGAACCAGGTTTCTGTGACTGCATAAATGTCAGCATCTTCCAGGGTTAAGAATGCTTGCAATAAGTGCAGTTTCATGTTTAGACTCCTAGCATTTAGCAATATGACCTTTAATTTATATTTGGATGAAATTTTCATGTTGGTAGTTTTGACCTCATGGCATTGCCTAAAAAATACACTATGGGGGAGGCAAGAGCCTTTGCCAGAAGTCTGAAGCCCAAGGGAGACAGATGCAGACCATCTCTGGCAAAGAATCCTGGTTTGTCAGTCATGTCATCCCAGGCTGTCAGGTACTGGATTCCCTTGGAACGACACCAGAAACTAAGCCAATGGTTAGTCAATCATTTTCTGTTTGTATTGAGGCATCACTCTAGGTAATGGTAGAATGCTGCTTAAGGCTAGAAATATACCTGCCTGGTATCATGTCTGTCTTCATATAGTCCAAGGAAGTACATCTGAAGTCATTCACGCCAACATGGTCTATGACAGAATCATAACAGTACCTGTTGAGAGACTTGAGTGCATGGGCGATATGGCGGATTCTGGTACCTAACAAACAACTAATCATGACTTTCTCCTTATCTAGCCTGGTGAAGGCCACATCTGTGTGTCTCACAATGGAGTCTCCTATGACTAATATATTGGGTTTATGTTTAGGCCTTAGTGGCTGTGAGACACAGGTGTGTGGGTTATGTGGGGTGTGGTGGGCAGTGGAGTTTGCGTGTGTTTTTGCCTCAGAGGTCTCTTTTTTGTTTGGGTATGCTTTTGTTGAGGACCTCCACATATGTAGGGGTGTATTGCATAGGTGTGGGTGGTGGTTGAGGTGTGGTGTTTGTGTTGACAACCTTCTCAGTGCCAGATATACTGGTTTGTGGGGGAGAGATCAATTACTCTAGGTTCTTGATGTAATTGCATCTCTCACAAATTGTGTTCCTATGTGTAAATTCACTTTATAGCTCTTGTGTATGAGAAGGAGATTTAATTATAACACCCAGTTTACAAGTCTACAAACTTTGTCAACCAATGTCTGCATCAGCCTTGCATGTGGTTCTGCTGTAACCGGTTACTCTAATGACTCCTTGTCTAACTCCTCCTCCAGCTCTTCCAATGCCTCAGCATGTGTGTCAGGCAGGATTGTAATGCTCCCAGGCTGTATCTGCTTCCATACTGCTACACCGTGTAAATGTGGCACAGGCAATGAATATCTTGCTGCATATCTCAGGTGCATACTGCAATGTTTCAGCAGAAGTGAGCTTTCTGGAGTCCAAACACATATTCAGTGTCATTCTGTGTCTGAAACAGCATACTACTCTATGCCATCTCTGCCATGGTCTGGATGATTCAGATGGTGGTCATTAGCCACAGGTCAAAGGGATATCCTGCATGAACTGCAGCATACAACAGTGGACACCATTATGAATGGTCTGCTGGCTGCCTACATACATGAGAACAGCCTATCCTAACTCTGTAGTTAGCAATGTGTGTACCTTGCAACTAGATTACCATGTGCAAAGTCGGCCTACATGAAATACTGAAGAGATCACACATATGCCAGTTTTGGGAATCAGGGTAACTGCCTGAATGATGCACAGACACATTATATATAATACCCTGTCCTGGGACCCCTACTGTTTGCCTTCTACTTCTCAGAGGTCCAGGAAAAGACAAAAGGCCCGTGGCTGACCAAGTTTGAGGACGACTGTAAGTTGGGTGCTGTCACTTTATTTATTTGTTTATTTATTGTATTTGTTTATTGGAAAAGTCTACTGGGCCTAAAAGAGCCCATTTTCAATGGAGGCCTGGGTTGAAAATCTCAGACAAGAACATAGATACAAGAAAATTAAACATCAATTGGTACAGAAGTAGAAACAGTGTTACACATAGTGATTACAGTAATACATACAGAATATATACATAAAAACATGAATTTAGTTGGTTTGATTACAGCAATATATATATATATATATATATATATATATATATATATATATATATATATATATATATATAGAATATATACATAAAAGCAGGAATTTAGTTGGTTGCCAGATGAATTTAATCAGAGAGGTATAAACAGAGATGTATTAATCAGCATTATTGTACCAGTATCAACAAGTGAAAAAATAATAATTATGGAGAAAATATCATCAGTCAGCAGTAGCAAAAAGCACAGGAGTTTAGTTATCATATAAGGAGAAGGAAGAGGTTAGGTTAGAGAGCAGGTACATAGCCAGGAAGAGTTGAGATGATTTTTCAGTAGTTATTTGAAGGTGGTGGTGCTGCCTGATTAACTCCCCAAATGATGTTAACATACTGCAAGAGGGTCTCACAGTAACTAATGAATGGTGCCAAAGTCAAGGCCTCAAGTTAAATGCAAAGAAATGTATCATCATCATTCAGCAAAAACACGGTCCCTACAGATTGCCACATCAATGGCAATCCCCTAAGCACACAACCTGTGGTAAGAGACCTGGGTACTCAGATTGACAACAATCTCACATTTGACCATCATTTAGTGGCAGTGGTCAGAAAAGCCTTTTACTTGGTTCATCTCATAGGTAAAGGGATTGCATCCAGAAAAAAAGGTTATTACCTCTCTATACTCCTCCCTCATTTGAAGAACAATTGAGTATAATGCCCTGTTTGATATGCACCTCTCCAAACATCTGCACCAACTAGAAAGGCCACAGACATACCTCATAAACAAAATCCATGGCCTCCAACACCTGTCCTATATAGACAGGCTCAAATCACTATCACTCTACTTGGTATTGTACAGATTGTTCAGAGATGATCTGTGTCTCGCCTACAAGGCAATTCCTGCCCTACTAGAGATACTCCATATCTGTAAGTCCAACTCTTCATGCATTACCCACTCAAAAGGCCTGAATCTCATATGCAACCTCAACAAAATCTGCTGGAGAGACAAGTTTGTCCCCCAGAGGCTGCCCCATGTCTGGAATAGACTTCTCATACATGGTAAACAGAGTGCCTCACTGGCCGTCTTCAAGGGCAACCTTGATAAGTGGATGGGAAACAACAAATTTGTCCCAGGGTTCCACCTGTCTCCCTCATTGACAGGGGAGACAGGTGCTGACTGAGGTTTATTTTTGGGGATAAACTCTTGGCTAGGCTTGTAAGGCCCCCAGGGCCATTAGCCTATTAACCTCCTATGATGCTATGTCCCTGTGTATTGTATACTACCTGACAGCTGATAGAATGGAAGCTTTTCCAGTTGTTATACTGGATGCCATATGAAGCAATATGGGTGCTGTCAGTGGTCCCCAAGACTTCAGGGGAAAGGTGTATATCATAGAATGTCTGCATAATGGTAGTTCTCTCCTCTGCTGCCTGTAGAAAGCATATAATGTTACATAACATGCAGCAGCATAACATCAGAGAAATGGTGTGAGATTTGCAAAGTTAATACCTGCAAAACTCCTAATGCATCTCCTGGGCCCTGTCAGATGCATGAAAAGTCCCCACAGGAAGGAAGGCTAATGTTACATAGCCTTTTATGCCCATTGAAAGTGGTGTTGTATGCATTCCCATTGACTCTATGTGTAGACAGAACGTCTACTGACTCCCATATGGCTTTACTGCCCAAACATAGCCAGCAATGTCCTGATCATGGATACAATGGTATGTCAGCCCACCGGTGAAGCAATATATGATATAAAGAGTAATGATGGACACTGGAACTGAACGGGGCCACTAACACATATTGCTACTATTTGCATGATGCTCCTGTACACTTGAAAATCCTGACATTCAGAATAGTTGATCACTGCGGCTGTTCATGCGTAATGCATTACTGAATCATTCTGTCATATTTGAGTTCATCATTTGCATATGTGATGGCCCTCATTAGCATGATGACCCTCACTTGCATTCAATGATGCAGCATTTGCATACCATGTATACAATGCTGTTTCTGTAATAGTACACTTGCAGTACTTGTGACTCTGACTTGCCCCCTCTCTGCTTCACCATTCAGTCTGGTATGTCATATAGCAATACACACTAGTGTTTCTGAAAATTCCAATAGTAACTTACTTAGGGTATGTTTTTCTTTGGCTCATAGTATCTGGAATTTATTTTTCAGCACTGGTAAACTGTTTCTTTTCTCCTCTTTCTGAGAAAAAGTATTAAATACCTTGATGGCTTCTTCGCCTGTACTTGTTGAGGCTACACACTCAAGTGCACTAGCCTGTGTTACATATTTATTGCAATTTCCTGCTGTTTGTTGCAAAAAAGAAAAAAAAAAGTTATCCTTGTTTCCCATCTTTCCTGACCTAGAGTAGTCCAAATACAGGCTTTGCTGTATTCTGGACTTTTGGAAAGTTCCTGTGTTGCCATTTCCTTTCTTGGATAGAGGGAGGCTTTTTGTTCACCAGTGGCAGTGGGAGAGCTCTTGCAGCCTATCTGTCCCTGGAGGAGTGTTCCCAGCACAGGAATCTGAGTCTGTTGGCTGTTTTGGGCCAATTTCTAGCTCTTTCGCTGTATAAAACGATGGATTTTGCATATCATGGCATCGAAGCAGCTTATTATTTGGGTTTGAGCCTTGGAACTGATCTAGTTCTCATAATAAACACCCTATTCCTACGCTAAAGCCTAGCACTTGCTCACTAAAGCAATTATATAAGTCAGCACTAAAAAATTAAAAGCACTACACCCTTACAAACTCCCCTTGAGTAACTTGTTCCCCATTCGCCCTTTTGTTCAATTATAAAGGAATTCCCAATACTATGGTTTAAATGGTTTGGACCGTGCATCCCCCGTGCATAGAACTTTGTTTGGTCTAGTTCTCATAATAAACACCCTATTCCTACGCTAAATCCTAGCACTTGCTCACTAAAGCAATTATACAAGTCAGCACTAAAAAATTAAAAGCACTACACCCTTACAAACTCCCCTTGAGTAACTTGTTCCCCATTCACCCTTTTGTTCAATTATAAAGGAATTTCCAATACTATTCTAGCATGTCCAAAGGTCAGTTGTCAATCTCCTCTCCGGTCCAGCTGGTGAACCTGGGAATCTTGAGGCAATGTTACAACTGCCTAATGTACACAGACAACCCTCTCCTCCTCCCAACAAATTCCAACACATGTGAGAGATGCAACCATATAGCCAAACTGGAGGCTAAGCTCTCTCAACTCAGTACTGGCCTAACCAGTCAGGAGGAGAAGGAAACCACACTCACTACAATTCCAGTCTCACATAGACCTACCATGACAGCAAACCAAACACATAAACACACAAAAACATACTTGGAGGCTCTAAATAAAAATCTGCCTAAGCAGCAGAGACCTCCAAAGCAGACACCCAAGCAACCGCTACCCCAAAACAAAACACGTGCAACACATAGCTCACAAAGCCAGTGTGCCAACAGTCACAGCCCTTAAGGCTAAACAACACACCTGATACACTTGTAATAGGTGACTCTATCATCAGGCACACTGACGTCCTGCTCACCAGGCTGAACAAGGAGAAGGTCATGGTGAGCTGCCTATCGGGTGCTAGGATCCGCCACATAACACAAGCACTCAGGTCACTCCAAGGCAAGTACAAATATGACTCAGTCATTGTCCATGCTGGTGTGAATGACCTGAGACGTACCTCCCTGGACTACATGAAAAGAGACATAGAGGAGCTCTCTGAGCATGTAGCCCAGGCCGGTATGACCCTGACCTTGAGTAGCATCTTACCCTCACCAAGAATGTTGCCACAGTATGAAGACAAGATTATCAGTTTCAAAAATTGGCTTAAGTATTGGTGTCATTCAAAGGGGATCCAATGCCTGTCAGCCTGGGATGACATGCTCGACAAGCCACGATGCTTCGCTAGGGACGGCTTGCACCTGTCACCCTTGGGCTTTCGGATATTGGCAAAGGCTCCTGCTACCCCCATAGTGCCATTTTTAGGCAAGGCTCAAAAGACAGAACAGAAACCTGGTTCAAGGCTCTTGAGAGCACCCCAGCACTACCAGGTTATACCTCATACCATGCTTTTCGGCCCCAAAACTTGGACCGAACCACAAAAGGAGGGGGAGTATCAATATTCGTCAAAGATACCCACACCTTCAGGTTGGTGGCACAGCACGAAGCATCGGAGACTATCCATGTGCAACTAACAGTGGGTAAAACTGCCTTCCAGTTTATAGCCTGCTACAGACCACCCTCCCAAACCCAGGAACCCCACTCAGCCTTCCTGAGAACACTGGAAAATATGAAGGTCTCTCCAAACACCATTATATTGGGTGACTTCAACTACCCAACCATAGACTGGGAGCATTACTCTAGCTCCAACACCCTAGCCCAAAGGTTCCTAGAATTTATAAACTCAAATGCTATGGAACAACTTGTTACCACTCCCACAAGAGGTGAAAACATACTCGACCTGATCATCACCAACATGGGACTCTATGCTCCAGACCAGAAGTGTATCCCTCACTGGTAAGATCAGACCATAAACTAATCTCACTGGATATTCACATCCCGACCCCACCCCATGCCCAGAAAACCACAGTGAAAAACTTCTCTAAAGCAAATTTCACACTCCTCAAAACCGAGGTGGAATCCTTCAAAGCCCCGGGCCTGTGGATAATACGGCCCAGACCACAAAATCCTTTATAAATGCATTCTATGAACACCTTCAGGAATGCATGGATTATGCAATCCCAAATAAAACCAAGACCCAATCCTCCAAAGGCAGACGTCCTGTCTGGTGGACCCCAGCCATAAACAAACTATACAATAGAAGGAGGAAGCTACTACATGACAGAGCAAAATCCCAAAAAGGGAAGGCATCTCTTATCAGTATTAGCAAAAAACTACGGGCACTCATAAAATTGTCTAAGGTCAGCTTCGAGAGAAAAATTGCACAGGACACTAAGGATAATCACAAGGCTTTCTTTAGTTATGTTAGGAACCTGGGTGGGAATTCCCAGATATGCTCAGAATTAGTCCAAAATGACAAAAAATACACCGAACCCACAGACATTGCCAACATCCTAGCTGACAGGTTCAGCGCAAACTTCTCCCCCCTCCCCACCAAAAGGGCTAATATCTTTCCCAGCAGAGTGCTGCCCCCCTGACATCTCAGATGATCAGGTAAGAGCTGCCCTCTCCAAAGCAAGAAACACAGCATCAATGGGACCAGACGGTGTCCCGGCTGCGTCCTACATGAACTCCAAGAAGAGCTAAACCCAAACCTAAAACTACTGTTCAATCTCAGCCTTACTACAGGATATGTACCCAAAGAGTGGCGTACAGCAACAGTGGTCCCTCTCCACAAAGGTGGTGCCTCAACGGATCCTGGAAACTATCACCCCATAAGTCTCACTAGCTTGGTCTGCAAAGCTATGGAAAGGATCATCATGGACCTTATAAATAAAGATATTGGGGACCTACAGACACTGAATCCTACCCAGTTCAGCGTTGTTAAGGGCAGATCCTGCCTCTTAAACCTGGTCGATTTCTTTGAAACAGTCACCAAGGCCATTGACAAGGGGAAGGTGGCCCACACAGCCTACCTGGACCTCGCAAAAGCCTTCGATACAATACCCTACTCGGGCATTATAGATAAGCTCACCAGCTTAAATATAAACCCCTATGTCACTAGATGGGTTGCAAACTGGCTCAAGGACAGAACCCACATGGTTAGAATAGCTGGAGCCATGTCAGACTCCAAACCAGTTACAAGTGGTGTTCCACAAGGCTTAATCTTGGGACCTCTCTTGTTCGGTATATATTTCTCAGAGGTACAGGCCAACATGGAAGGACTGTGGCTGACCAAGTTCGCAGATGACTGCAAACTGGGTGCCATAATAGACTCTCCAGCCAACACAAGCATCCTCCAAAAGGGCCTCATAGAAACAGACAACTGGTGCCAGAGCCATGGCCTCAAGCTAAATGCCAAAAAGTGTATAGTCATCCCCTTTGGCAAAAACAAAGTGCCCACAAATTACCACATAGGTGGTAATCCATTAAGTACAGAAGAAGTAATTAGGGACCCAAGTTGATAGCAATCTCTCATTTGACAACCACGTGGCCAAATTGTTAGAAAAACATTTTATATAGCCCACCTAGTCATGAAGGGATTCACATCTAGATCAGGGGAGGTCATCATGCCTCTTTAATCATCCCTCATCAGGCCCATAATTGAGTACAATGCCCCTTTTGGGATGTACCTTACCAGACACCTGCAGCAACTGGAAAGACCCCAAAAGTACCTCACCAAGAGGATCAAGGGGCTCAAACAGATGCCGTATGCTGCCCGGTTAAAGAAACTCCAGCTCTACTCAGTGGCATACCTCCTGCTCAGAGGCGATCTGTGCCTGACGTATAACGCCATGTCCAACCCGGAATTAATGGACATGCTGCACCTCAGAAAATCCAAATCCCATCGAGCTACGCTCGAGGGACTTAAACCTCAGCACTGAAATAAATAGGACATGCTGGAGGGACAGATTCATAACCCAGAGGCTCCCTTCACTCTGGAATAAAATCCCAGTCCAGGTTAGGCAGAGTCCCTCATTGACTCTCTTCAAGAGGAATCTTGATGAGTGGATGGGAGATCGTAGGTTTACCCCGGGTATAACTTCTTTGTCACTGTTAGACAGAGGCACAGTATACTAACCTCGAAAAAGGGCATAGCAAAATTAATTTAAAATGGGTGGCGAAAGCCATACACACTCTGGTTAGGCTTATAAATGCCCTAGGGCAGATAGCCTAGTATGAACCTATGAACCTATGATAGATTAGACTTAATCTGGTTTGTCGATGATGCCAGCCACTATCATATGCAGCTCAGATATCTGGATTCACTGATTTTTTTTCACCAGTTGTCGTACAATTTTAGGGTATTTGGAGGTGGGACTGTCACAATCTGAAGCCAGCAGTGAGGATTAATCTTCTCAAAAGTTAAGGTTTCAGTTGTGTTGATATAACTCAAGGAAAATATGTGTTTTATTTTTACATTTTGAGAACAATGGCCTTCTCTGGCTATGACTACAATTTTACTAAGATAGAATGGCAAGTGAGAAAGTGGAAATCAGAACTTAACCATTCACATTTAACTGAGCTTGAAAAATAAAGGACTTCTTTGCAGCACCAGAGTAAATGAAAAGAGAAAATTAATTATAAAGCTTTCTGTGTATTAGTGAGTTAATAAAGCAAATGACTATTTCTGACAGCTGGAGTTTTTTCTGATACCATATGCTGTTGGTGTTCCCAGATGTAGTACTGCAGCATACCTTTTAGAAGTTAGAAGTAACTTGAATGTGAGTCACATGACAGGATGAACTTCAGCTTCTCGTAAATAAAGCTTCAGTAGAACAACATTCTGTCTGTCTCCGTGTTTTGTGTCTCTGCAGGTCTTGTGCTTCAGTACCATGTACTGTTAGTGCATCTATTTTAGCTGTGTAGAACTTTAGTCTAGAGCCAGAACATATTTCTCTTTTGCTAACATGTCCATCTTCTCAGTTTAGTTACTTGTATATGTATCCACTAAGTCCCAAATGAATTTGCAATATTTTTTAATAATGTTGCATTGTTATATTTTTTCAGTCAATATTATATTTCATTTTCTCCTACTCTTTAGGCTCTTTTCTGTATCAGAGGAAATATCGTAAGGTGATTTTCTTACGTTTTAGAAACTTACCTTTGCACCATGGCATATGGTGCAAAAACTGCCAAACAGGTGTTGCATCTTTAGTTTGTATGTAAGCGCTATTCTTAACTTGTGTTTTCTCCTTGTCTCTTTTTGAACAAAAGGCTGTGGAAGTTCATGAAGAGCTCAACTGCTTGACAGACTTCTTTCACGAGTGCCAAACTGAGCTGCAGGAATTAAAGAAGACAGAAAAGAAAGGCCTGCTTTATGGAATCCCAGTTAGTCTGAAGGAGTGTATTGATTACAAGGTAAGATGCCACAAAACTATTTTTCTCCTGCTTAAAGTTTTAGGTTCAGGTCTCTACATCTAAAAATGTGTAAGGAAATATACCAGACTTCACAAGGATTCAGAACAGTATTCCCCATGATCAGTGCTGTGCTAGTTACTTATAAAAGTAAAAAGTTACTATTACTAGTTACTTTTAAGTGAAAGTAATATATTACTATTACTTATTACTTTTCTAAAAAAGTAATATATTACTATTACTAGTTACTAACTAAAGTAACTAGTTACTGTTGAGTTACTTTTACATAAGTATAGTTCATCAATTCTCATGTTCAGATTTACTCACATAGTACTTGTGTGTGAGGAATACATGCTTACTGCACATGAATACGAGTGTATTAAAGTTGTATACACAGTGTTACAATAATGATGAGTAGCATTTTACAGTTTCCAAAGTCCCACAGACTAGTGTTTATAGTCAGAGAGTCACAATGTAATACTTAAACCAAAGTACACACAGCCAGCAATACAAGACCCATAACAAGTTACAGCCCATCTAATTTTCAACAATGTATATTAGGCTAATCTGCTAAAACTAATGCGGAGGATGCAAAAATGCTTACAGAAAATGTCATATAGGTCTAACAAGACTGTTAACACAACATCAACCAAAATATCACTTTATATAACTACTCACATTTCTATTGGCTAGAAGAAGGAGCAACATTTCAAAGTGTTCATCTGTGAGTCTATTTCTTCTTGCAGTCAGTGCTTGTCCACCAAGACTGAATAGGCATTAAACGTGTGCACTATATGACAGAGCTGTATTAGTGTTCCGAAATATCTTCTTGACTATAAGGTAACTGTTGAGAGAAGATATTTCTCTGGAAGGGTCAGCCAGATACATGTCCATCTGAGAAGATATGCTGACACTGGCTGGTGTTGACTCTTTGAAGCTGAAGAAGCTGTCTTTGGCAGTTAATGCAGAAGCTTCAGATGACCCACGTGCAGGTTCATCCAGTTTCTGCATGACATCAAGGAGCAAAGCCTTGGCTCTAAGTCTCTGCTGTTCACTGTTCATCCATCACAAATAGAACTGTGACTGCACTATGCTAGCCAAAATGAGCTCTTCACACTCCAGAAGGTGATTGAATCAAGCCTCACTGCCTTTAAGAAGAGCATCAACTAGTGGCACAATAAGCTTCATAGACTGCCTGACTTTGGACAACTTGTTTTTCAGGCATGTAATGGTGGGAATCAGGATTGCCATGAAGCTTTTCAGCTCTGACTGCAGGATGTCCACAGCCATTGCCAAGGGCTACATTGCTTGCAAAAACTAAGCAACAAAGGTAATTTCTGCAGGCCTGAAGATGTCATTTACAATCTGTTCATATATCTCATTCAGCAAGCCTTCACTCCGAGTTGCAATGAGATGAATTCTCTCCATTGCATCGAAAGTGGAAAACCATCATGTCGCATTGGGAATAATCAATGCCAGATCACACTTATTTTGAACTACCTCAGCAGCTTGGGTGCTGCGATTAGCCTTGTTCCAAGCAGTATAGCATTTGGCCATTGTAATTTGCATGATCTTTTTATATTGTGCATCATTGCAAGCAGATTCAGCATCTTGCATGGCAACTAGATTCAATGTGTGTATGCTACTCATCTCAGATGGGGAGGCAGTGAATAAATGTTCTTGCTTTGCCCTGACTGACTTAGCATGGCTGTCACGCTGTTGTAAATCACTCCACCATCGTCATCCTCATCTTGAGACAGAATGCTTGCAGTCTCAGATCTCTCACGTTCCGAGAAGACAGTGAAAGCCTTTACAAAATTGCTGCCATGGTCAGTAATTGTCGCACACACCTTTTGATCTATCTTGTACTTGATATGAATGCTCTCAAGAGTTGATGCTATGAGATTGTATATATGCCTCCCCTGTAATCTGCAGCATGAGAAAGCAGCTGACTTTTTTGAAGTGTGTCACAGCTGATCCAGTGGATGGTGATGCCAAAGAAACTATGATTCTGATGGGTCCAAATGTTAGCTGTAGTGCAAACAGTTAACATGCTTGCTAAGGTTTCCATTAGATTCTCCTTCATATCACTGAACCGTTTCTCCACTCGTTCAGCAAGAGTTTTCCTCTTCATGACCCACCTTTCCTGACTGCAGGCCAGTTACAAGGTAGATGAAGGATGGCTGTTCAGCAACACTGAAACACTGTATGTCATTCACGACAAAGTCAATGATCAAACTATCCACCTTGGACTGTGTGACATGATCAGAACCAATGGCTGCTGCAATAGATGGCTGCATTAGTGATTTCTTGTCCAACTTATCAGCACCTGAATCAACTGCTTTCCTGTTCAGACTATTTAGCTTTTCAATTACAATAGGATGTGATGTCTGAAGAGGCTTTATTAAATTTGACATACTGTTTGCCAAAGTTCTGTAGGGCTTCTTTGTCGGCGGACATAGCTTACATTTCACATCAATGTTTTTCCATCATTCATAATTAGGTCAAAGAATCCTGTGTACATGGATCATTCAAATGAACTTTGACTTTCCATTTCTAAGTGAAAGCACTAAGCAGAAAAATAAATGAATTCACCTGGAATATATCTATATATAACAAATGGAAACTATGTTTAATCTTTCTTAACTGAAGCTTCTGTCAAAATGTGGCTCTGGCTGGCTGAAGCTTAAAATTAAAGGGACTGCCAGAAATACAAAAAAAAAAAGAAAAAGTTAACTGTATAGAATGAACCTGCAGTGAATGAATTTTCTAAGTTTTTTTAATAGCTGAATAAAACACTTTTATATCTGAAACACCTACATAGTATATGGAACAGTATAAAAAACTGAAATACTACAACAGTAAACTTTTATTTTAGCAAAAAAAAAAAAAAAAAAAAATGTGAAGTCATGTCCTATGTGGAACACTCTCCATCTGACCTTAAATGAACTCACTGGTCTGCTTTTCCGCATTGAACAACTTGGCTCTGCTACACAGCTTTTAATTGGTCCATATAAAGCAATTACTGTGAATCGGCATTGATGTCCCCCAGAGCAGCCCCTACTGCGGCAACCCCCTACCCCACCAAAGCAGCCCCATACTCATCAACTCCAGTGTTCATTACTTGGCTATTTCTCCCCAGTTACTATAAACACTGTTCAAACCTGTCAGTGTGCATACTGCTTTCTTACTTACTTACTTCTACAATGATTACAGATATTGAAGTAAAAGAGCATAAACACTGATAACCATTTGCTAAACAAACAATACAGTCTCACAGTGAAAGTAGACTTAGCATGACCAGTAAACATCTCTGCTCTTGAAACTCACATTCATTGAAATGGCACAAAAACTCACATTCATAGAAAATGCATCTGGCCAGTGGAGGACACCCACACAACAGGCCACTCTAGTACAAAATGCAGAGGATTCTACTCTCATTTGCACATCTGAAACATGGTACACCACCAAAAAAATTACTCAGGAAGCTTTAACAGCCACTGAAACATGGCTTTGTAACTCATAATTCAAGCTCAACCCAAAAAAGACCAAACTACTACTTTTTGCCCAAATTCCTCTGTCATTAAAAAACAAAATTTAAAGTCCTCTCTTTTGATAATACAACTGTTGAAGTCACTTCTCATAACAAATTACTAGGAGTTATAGTGGATAATAATCTTACATTCGACCTGTACAAAATTTCATAAGAAAAACTCATCAAAAATTAGGAATGCTTTACAGAGCCAACAACTTTCTCACTGACGTAACTAAAACTACAGTTGCCACTACTTATCCCCTCCCCACACTTCTTTATGGTGCTGTCATCCTCACTAACCTCCAGGCTTCACAAAAATTAAAACTTGAACAATGCAATAATAAAGTTGCTAAATTTACAGCAAATACCCCTTTGAGAACCCACCACTGTACAGCACTAAAAAGTCTAAATTGGTTAGAACTGCCTCATCAATTAATATATATACAGCTTCTTACTACCTATAAAATTATCCAGCATCCATCTGCCTGTCCAGGACTAAAACACTTTCTGTGCAACTATATTTCCAGTTGGTGATTGAGATCCAGTGACCAAAAACTCCTATTTACAAACCTTACTTATTTATCCTCATCTCCTTGTGTTTTGACCATCAGCTGTTATTTTCCATTCACCTCTTGTGGAACTTGACTACCATCCACTTCAGTCTTCACTATGACCTTTGAGTCAGCTATATCAACTGCATATATTGAGTCAGCATTCCTTGCCTTCCCACTCCTTTAAGATTTTATTTTTTTCTACAACTGGTCTCAAGATCATTCACTCTTGAACGTTCAGGGATGTGAGATTCTAAGCACTGAATAAGCAAATAAGTTTTCCATTGGCCCTTTCCTCTCACATAGTCCATACATTTCCTCACACCAGTTACTTATGGACTTTTTACATAAACATATTGTCCCATTCAACTTCTGCTGTGAGATTCTTTGCATAATGTCATAATCCTTATCTTCTATAACCATTATTTTGTCCTACAAATTATGACTGCCCTCGTTACTCATCTATATCAGGGTAAAATTAGACTATCTTAGCTAAATAATTTTATCCATATTTAAAATAAAGTTAACTTCATTTGTTTATGAAGTGTTAACTTTGTTGTTCCACTAAAAGCACTGCAGTGTTTAATTTACATATGAGATCCACACAGTCATAAAATAAGACAGAAACCCACGTAGGAAACTATTAAAATTAACAACATTGCATACACTGAATAAATAAAGAATGACAGCAGAACTACCAACACGAAACAGTAAAAGGTAAATAACTTTCTTGTTCATGGCACCATGCACGTTACAAACTATAGAGCGATATAAATTGACAGAGCTTTAAGTGTATGCTGCAAGCCACCAGGAAAGGCACAGCCCTGACATATGAAGGAGAGTGGAACAGAAGAAGGAAGCTCTTATATACTTCACATAGTTTCTAAAATATTCAAAATCAGCTGTGTAGCTGGTTAAGCATAGACTGCTTAGTAACTAACTGTTATACCAGTAGCTTACAGTTAGTTACTAAGCATAGACTGCTTAGTAACTAACTGTAAGCTACTGGTATAACACCAATTCTCCTTAGAGGAGAACACCCCACAGTGTTAAGAACTCTGCCGCTGGTTGCTTACTTAAGAATGTAATATATTACAGTAACACGTTACTCCTATCACTGCTATTCAGTCAATAGATTTAGCAGAGGGAACAGTAAAGTCTTCAAGAAATCGGTCGTGACTACAGAAACACTTCAGCTTCCAGATTCACTTCATAAATTTTATGTAGGTAATCATATTTTGCAGATACTCCACCTAGTCCTCGAGGATTTCCTGAGGGATATACTATGAAAATTTGTTTCTTTGTGTCTTGTAAGGTTTGTGTATATAAGAATATGCATGTTATTTGTGTCTCCCTGTATTATGTTCATTGTCAGAACTCATTTGGTAATATCCTCTACAATGAATTTGCTGTCCTGAGTTCATTTTATAACTGAAAGCTTGTTACTGTGGTACTGAAAACGAACAGGAAATATATTTTGTATCAGGCTCAGTCGCTCATCTCAAATTGTTGTTGTGCTACCAGATGAACAGTTATTTATCTTTCTAGAGATAAAGTTTAATTTCATTCTTAAAAGTTTCACATGCTTATCTATTTTTTATTTTAATTTCTTGGAATGCTTGTGCACGTTTGCACATTGGTGTCTCACTAATTCAGGGAATTTGTCAAAACAAATCAGTCAGTAATATCATTTAAAAATGTTTTTGCTGTGCTAATGTCATTGTGCAACTGAAAGCATTTCATTGTGGTACTAAAAGCGAGACAGATTGAGTCTGTTAGAACTGCATGCCTCAGAGTGACGTTTTTCTGCTAAATCCCATTATATAACTCTTATGCATTGCCTGTTCAAGTCACAGTTCAGAAGTGTTAACATCAACTGTTATGTCCGTTACATGTTATGAAGGGGGATGCAAAAGGGGTTTGCACTTTGTAATACTTAAGACTGCATGTGTTTTGTTTTCTGCAGCACTCCAGTTGTACAATTTGTCAAGCAGGTTAAAGTTAATACAGTAAAACTAGCTTGCACACTGAATTTGTATGTTTTTTTTGTATGAGTTTATATGTTTGAACTTTTTTTTGAGTAGTTTGTGACCCCAGCTCAGTGTAGCCAAACAAATATAGGTATTGAATCATTTGAGTTTGATACTTATACTCAAAGCCAACATAACCCAAGAACACTGCATTTGTGGGAAGAACTTACTTTTTACGCTTTTGTTTTGTTTGTTTAAATCAGAAACACTCCTCAATGGGAAAATGTCATGAACAAATAATTACATGTTGCCAAACAAGTTTATCAAAATTATTATACCAGTAGCTGTAGAACCATTAGCAGATGTGCCTTGCGTCTTTTAGAATTAATTATCACATTCTTTCTACTAATAGCGATCTGCAGTTTATAACTGTACAACTTCTTGTCTTCGCCATGGTGGGGCAGACCAGCCTTGTAGCAAATTGAAAATCAACATTTTGCAACAATAAATGTTAACAAAGGGATAAAATGGAATATATTTTCAAATGAAAACTCCTTACTAGTTTGTCTAAAAATTGTGGATACAAGCTTTTTCCAGTATTCCCAGAATAAGAAAGCTATAACAGCTATGTGTACCCAAAAGCATACATGAAAATATTAAAATATATGAACAGATCACCTTTTCCTTGAAATAAGTCACAATGTGACTCAAAATTTTGTTTTCAGCATATCCACCATTCCTTTAGTTGACCACTGTACTAGAGCTCGGCTTTTTATTTCATTTCTTTCTTCTCTAATAATAGCACCATGTTAATCTCTCTCTCTCTCTCACACACACACACACACACACACACACACACACACACACACACACACACACACACACACACACACACACACACACACACACACACACACACATACTCTTATCTTCTCTCGCACTGTACCAAAGCCTACACTGCATAGTGTTTTAATGAAGTTTTTTTCTCTCTCATTCTCTTGCTCTCTCAAACACACTCTTACCATCTCTCGTAGAGTTGCACTGTGTCAGAATGGCTGTTTTGAATTCCGCGTGCATATAATAATTAATTCAGGAAGCCCTGCAATATGTGCAGGACTAGTGCAGGAGCGCCTGCATGCAATATATCCGCCAATAGATCCAGGAACAAGCACCCAGGACGTGCACGTTCACTCCTGCACTGTTCCTGAACGGACAAAGTCCCTGTATGCAAATAACTTCATTTGCCGGTAAAAACCATGCAAATGAGGTGACTTAGCAATCCAGGAAGCAGGCATGAATCCATGCAGGACTAGTGTAGTGTGCAGAAATGTACTTGGTTAGTAACAGAGTATATTTCTGCAAACTGCAAACGGAGGCATGTGAGCTTGTAGAAATGCATGTATTAGAAGGTTAAACATGCTAAAGGCCAAATATATGGCCATAGGCATGAAAAGTAATGCAAAAATAATAAAAATAAACTTTTTTTTTTTGGCCGATTTCGGCCGTTTAAGTGTAGGGCAGCGGCGTGCAAACGGGATTGTCATGAAAGTAAAAAAATAAACCTAAAATTAGCTTTCTGGCGAAAATCACAATATTGCCATCTTAGTCAATGGCAGGCAGAAGACAACATGGCCAGTAAATAGTGGTTGCTAAGAGGGAAGGCTCAGTGTCAGACATGTAACTAGCCGTTAGCAGGCAATCCTATGTAAATGAGGGTAATGATACTGAATCACAGATATCCCCTCAATGCTAGGCAGTACCCAACCATGTAGGAATATGAAATCCATGTTGTAAGGTTTAGAGTTAGCTGACATCATGAGGGTGTGTGTCAGGTATGCTGTAAGCTTATTGGAGGTCTGTGGCCCAGGTTTGCCCTCAGCTTAGCACAGCTAATGAAGGTAGTGTGTCAAAGCTGCCAAGCACTCTTTCCTCTGCCTAAACAGGTGTGTGTGGAGCACACCGGGTTTTAAACAAGAGAAAAAAGGTTAAACCAGGAAATAGCAGTTCTGTTGATGTCTGAGCACTCTGTTCGTGCGGCGTGCCTCGGGGCTTAAACAGGAAGGCAATAAGAAGGGAAAGAGTAGTAGGAAGGTAATCAAGGTGAACTAGCATAGCTGGCAGGTGAAATGTATCAGAACCAGCCAGTTACACAGGCTGCAGCCCAGCCCAACACACCACTATAAATTATGCAAACACCCTTCCCTCTTGTTTTTTCCCCAAAACTCTGCACCACCGGTGTATACGAATGGAGAAATTTTACAAAACAAAAGCAAGAGAAAAAATGTTAGGGGTTGCTTTTGCTCTCATAAACCAACATGTGCAAGAGGCTGAGGGTGGTGAGGATATGAATGCTGATGACCAACCCATAGTGAGGAGGAGCAGAAGAGTGTACAGACCCAGGGAAACCTACCAGGGGTTACATGAGCGGGAGATAGTGGAGCGGAATAGGGTGGACAGGGACCTCCTACAGCATATTGTTGAGCTGTGCCAGCCACACCTCAGACACAGAACCAACAGAGGAGAACCCATCCCAGTGGAAACCAAGGTATGTGTAGGCTTAAGAATACTAGCCACAGGTACCTTCCAAAGGCCAACTGGGGATATCATGGGGATCTCACAGGCATCAGCATCCAGGGTACTCCACCAGTTCCTGGATGCCATGTCAGCACATGCCAGTGAGCACATATATTTCTTTGACACCCGTGAGGCGTTGGCCAGCAATATGCATCTCTTCCACCAAATAGTAGAATACCCTGAAGTAGTGGGTGCTATAGACTGCATGCAGATACACATAAAAGCACTACCCCATGAGCAAGGCAGGGTCTACATAAAATGCAAGGGCTTCCCCTCCATCAACTGCCAGGTCATGTGCAATACCCAGGGCATTATAATGAATGTGTGTGCTGGAAGCCCTGGGAGCTATCACAATTCCCACATCTGGCATCTGACACAGCTGTACCAGAGATTTGCCAGTGGGGACATCCCATACGGCCACCTAGTGGGGGATGCTGGTTGTGCACTGTAGCCATGGCTGATGACACCCATCAGAAATGCAAACACACCCAAACAAGAGCTCCATAATGTGGCACATGCACAAACAAGAATCATAATAGAGCATGTGTTTGGGATGCTGAAGTCATGGTTCTGGTGCCTGGACATATCTGGTGGAACCTTGCAGTACTCTCCAGCTACATGTACCCAGATTTTCTTGGTTTGTGCCATGCTATACAACATGATCCTGTGGAAACAACTGCAGCAGGAACAGCACGGGACAGGGACACACAGCCTCCCACCATTGCCAAAGCCAGCACAGGCACAGAGTGACTCAGAGGAGGAACAACCTGAGCCTGCACCTGTAGGCAGAAGGAGGCATGCACAGTATGTCCTGGCTTTGGCAAAGAGGCAATGCATAGCACATACACTGACACAGTAGGAACCCAGGGAATGGAAACTCTCCCTGACTCGCACATGCAGTAAAAAGGATGCCAAAAATGACACTACCAGTGCTTTACCATGTATAGGGAGTGTACTATGTGCATCTGACATAGTCAGCCCTCCAGCACCATCCTCAATACTGGCACAGCTACAAGGTGAGTCACCCTTCCTATCAATCACTGAATGCAGTAGTATGGTCTGCTAGTTGCATCAATGGTATGGATCTGAACATGCAAGGAAGGGAACTGGGTGGCTGAATGGGATGGCAGCAGATAGTGGACACCTATATGGCAGCATGAAACCATACCAAATACTGGTGTCAACAAAGTAGGCAGTAACAGACAAGGTGAAAAAACCCACTTCAGGACATGTGCTGGCCCAAATGTGTGTCCATAGGGTACACACATGCATGTCATGGACGTTTACATACCTAACAACAGTCCCACCCAGCCAGCAGGACAGGTGTAGATGAATACAAGGAAAGGCTGTGCTAAGGTCCTCAAGGTATGACAATGGAGATTAACCCCACTCCAGACCTACACAGAGTATAACAGGTCGGGAAGTGGGATGTCATTCATGAAGAGTAAGAAATATGAAATAGCAATGTAGGTCAATAAAACCTATAAACTGTACTACACTGATATGCCTGTAGTCTGCAGGATAGGTCAGAATACAGATTTAAAAGGAAGCCAACAGACTACCAGAAATACCAGTGCGGTCAATGCAAATGTCCACAGTTGACAGGTGTGCCCCCCAAACCCTATGTAGAAATGTATTAGCATCCATGTGTTGGAGTAATAAAAGTGAGCACAGAGTACCTGAGCTTGCCAAAGTAGAAGGATGGATTGTTTCATGTGTACAATATGCAGAGCTCTGAGTGTCAGGTTGATGTGTGGAAGCCAAGAGGGTACCTGAAATATCAGGTGGGTGTAGCAGAAATGTCTGCAATTGTCAGGTGTGCCCCCCCAACCCTATGTAGTAAAGCAGTAGCATCTATGTGTGGGTATCACAGCAACAGAGCACAGAGTACCTGAGCTGCCCCAATTATAACAATGGAATGTTGCATGTGTACAATATGCAGAGATCTGAGTGTCAGGTTGCTGTGTGGAAGCCAACAGAGTACCTGACATATCAGGGGGTTGTAGGAAATGTCCACAGTTGTGATGTGTGCCCCCACCAACCCTATGTAGATATGTATTACCAGACATGTGTGGGAGTAATAACAGTGAACAGTGAGTACCAGAGCTGGTCAAATCATCAGGATGGATAGTCGCATGTGTACAATAGGCAGAGCTCTTTGTGTTAAGTAGTTCTGAGTGGTATGCTGTGTGAAAGTGTTCAGCAAATAGCCATGGATGGTGTGTTCTGGCATCCAGTGGTCAGTACTGCTGATGACCGGGCCAAGTTCACACAACTGCAGTTTCAAACAGACTGGTATCCCAGCAAGACATGTTGCAGCAGTAGTCTAAATGATTTGTACAGATGACATAACTGTCACCATCTGGAAGATGGACACGGCATGAGTGTTGGCGCAGATGTACACACAGTACACAGGTGGAAGTACTATAGAGAGAGACTGTTTAAAATTTTACAGTGAAATGGAGACACCCTCCATTTGTACATACAGGTTCACAGAACATCAGTTGGTTGTGTAGTATGGGAAACTAAGATGTACTGTGGGCAAACACTGGCAGACCACAAAAGACAGAGGTATGATATATGTAGAAGCTGCTGGTGTCCACCCACTAGCCACCAGCAGGAAAAGGGCCATGTATACCTGTGAGGCAGTTGCAAGTAGCTACCCTAGCACACATGCAGCCAGTCCGGCTCAACATCATCCTCAGGTAACACACAGGCCACCTCCCTGCTGCTGCGAATGAGTACAATTTTATCCCCACATTACTATGTGAATACTCACAGAATGCAGTATGCTGAAGAGGTGTTCCATGCAAGTGTGTCCATAGCTGTAAGATGCACCCTGCCAGCATCCACACCAATGGATTGATAAGGACAGAAACAGTTGCCATCAACACCTTGCACACCTATCCTGTCACCGCAAGGGAATACATTGCCTTGCAGCCTGGGGCTGTGCAACTGACAGAATGCACTGGCCTGCTAAAGATAGCCTGCATCAGTATCCAATGCCCCTCTGTCCTCTGTCACAGGTCTGTGTCATGCCTGTACTGCCACTGTATATTATTCCATGGACTCCCACATAATGACAAAACACAGTCCACAGAACACAAATGCAAGGACATGTTGACAAATCCCAGTAGTATGTCCATGTTCCAATGCATGAACTGTGGACCAGCCTGTACATACTGCTGGGATGGAGTGGCAACTATAGGTATACCTATCAGATATCGTGTGCATAATGGTAGGAAGAGGACAGATTAACTGGAGGCGGGTAGCATTGCCATCATGGAGTGTGTGAAGGGTGAAACTATGATGTGTGCACATATTTATCATGGCTGCAAACACTGGGATGGGTGGCCACAAATCTGCTTGCGAACCAAATTGTGAAGGGCTTATGAACAGAATAATGAGCCATGTCTCTGGATAACCTCAATGAGTCTGAATACCTGTGAGGTATGGCCACAGCACAATATGGCCATCTTGTCATGGTAATAATTGTACAAGCATGGGATCCACAGCCACAACAGCACCAAGGTGCTGGACCATATACACAGACCCATCAGCAAGTGTCTGCAGTTTCCACGCCAGAGTGACATAAATGTGCAAGAATATGTAGGTTGCACACCACAATGCTGGACAAAGCTGCATTCAACTTGTAATCCCCAAGAACTTACTGCCAGCAAAGATGTATACCTGTCAGTAGTTGATGACATAAAACATCAGAGGGTAAAACACCACATATCACTGAGTATCCATGCCAACACCAAAACCATGTATTAAAAGCACCACAGACACAATTAGCAACAATCTCACTACCCTTTGCCCAGTGTCAACCCACATTGGCAACCAATCTACAGATATCCTGCAGAAGCAGGTTACTAGCTGTAGGTGTAGAGCACAAATACCTGCACTGGAATGGAGTCATGCATGTAATACAGACACTCATACTGGGCATGTTCACACACTTAGAGAAGCGAAGGCCATGTCAGTCAACAAATTACAGAAGGGTCATACTGGGCATGCTCACACACTTAGAGAAATGAAGCCCATGTCTGGAAACAACTGTGGACTATACATAGCTGTCAGTCACAGATGTTTGTGCAAATACTCCACGTTACACACCAGTCATGCTCTGCACACACACCGGATGAGAATATGCACATATATCCAAGGACAGCATGCTATAACAGCTCAGACATACACATAATAGATGTGGGAAGAGAGTGACAGACAGCTCCTCCCTCATGAGGGCTGTCCCACACAGCACACTCTCATTTTGCAAAAACAAATTATGTGCAAATGGCCATCACTGTACACAAATGCCCCTGGTAGCCTTCAAGTCAGTACACCTTTCATTGCCTTTCTTTGACAAGCCTGCTGATGTCATTCCCTGTGAAATACACCTTTGGTGAAGGAATATCCCAGTAATCTTCATGACGTGTTCTGTAACTGTGTAATGCTCTAATGTGCTGTAGTAGTTAGGTAGGTGTTCTAATCCCATTCATGGCAACTGTAAGTCTGTGTGTGTGTTTGTGCATATGTGTAGGGCCCATTGCTTTTGAGGACAGTCAGTACACCTTTCATTGCCTTTCTTTGACAAGCCTGCTGATGTCATTCCCTATGAAATACACCTTTGGTGAAGGAGTATCCCAGTAATCTCCATGGTGTGTTCTGTAAGTGCGTACTGCTCTAATGTGCTGTAGTACTTAGGTAGGTGCTCTAATCCCATTCATGACAACTGTGTGTATGTGTAGGGCCCAGTGCTTTTGAAGACAGTCAGTACACCTTTTCATTACCTTTCTTTGACAAGCCTGCTGATGTCATTCCCTGTGAAATACACCTTTGGTGAAGGAGTATCCCAGTAATCTTCGTGGCATGTTCTATAACTGCATAATGCTCTAATGTGCTGTAGTACTTAGGTAAGTGTTCTAATCCCATTCATGGCAACTGTAAGTGTGTGTGTGTGTGTGTGTGTGTGTGTGTGTGTGTGTGTGTGTCTGTGTTTGTGTGTGTGTGTGTGTGTGTGTGTGTGTTTGTGCATATGTGTAGGGCCCAAAGCTTTTGAGGACAGTCAGTACACCTTTCATTGCCTTTCTTTGACAAGCCTGCTGATGTCATCCCCTGTGAAATACACCTTTGGTGAAGGAATATCCCAGTAGTCTTCATGTCATGTTCTGTAATTGTGTAATGCTATAATGTGCTGTAGTAGTTAGGTAGGTGTTCTAATCCCATTCATGGCAAATGTGTGTGTGTGTGTTTTAGCATATGTGTAGGGCCCAATGCTTTTGAGGACAGTCAGTACACCTTTCATTGCCTTTCTTTGACAAGCCTGCTGATGTCATTCCATGTGAAATACACCTTTGGCAAAAGAGAATCCCAGTAACCTCTGTGGTGTGTGCTGTGACTGCGTACTGCTGTAATGTGCAGTAGTAGTTAGATAGGTCTTATAATCCCAGACATGGCAACTGCAACTCTGTGTGTGTATGTTTGTCTGTGTATGGAGCAATGCTTTTGTTGCCAGTCACACTTACTTTCAGTACCCTACTTTGCAAAGCCTACTTTGGCAAGACAGCTGATGTCATCCAGAGTGAAATACACCTTTGGTGATGGAAAATCCCAGTAATCTCCATGGCACATGCTGTAACTGCGTAATGCTGTAGTGTGCTGTAGTAATTGGGTAGGTGTTCTAATCCCAGGTATGGCAACTGTGTGTGTGTGTGTGTGTGTGTGTGTGTGTGTGTGTGTGTGTGTGTGTGTGTGTGTGTGTGTGTGTGTGCATTTGTCATAAGTATCCTGTGTGAAGCAATATGGAGTGGGTTTTGCACTTTTCCTATATGTAGGGCCTATTGAATGTCATAATGTCCACCTTACAAGCATAACAGATGTCAAACATCAGAATGGCTGGGGTACCCAATCTATACCCCCACATGTGACAGTATGGCATGGGGAACAATATAGGCAACACCTGTATTACCTAGAGAACACTCTCCACCCATGTCATGGACACAAACACACTTGGCCAGGCAACAACCACTAAGTTGGTAGTTCCCTGCATATTGCCTACAGATGGTAACCATGGTGTGATTGCACTGGACTACAGGGGACATGACAACTTGTCCCATCCCTACAGTAGGCAATGCATTGCATACAGTGCTCCATCGCTATGTTCCCCAATGGACACCTGATACAACTGGCAAGCCAGCAAATGTTACCCACAAAAGCCATGCAATGCCATATATACATGCCCTGTATGGTCAGATGCCATTGACACCAGTGAATACTGTGGGGGTAACAGGAGTAAACTGCCTTAAGGTATCTGGGTGTATATTACCATTCAATTCACCTTGGGTAAATGCAGGCCTACTGCTTCCTGCCATACAGACTGTTCTGTTTGTTAGTGTGATTGTGATGGTTTTA
Organism: Protopterus annectens; assembly: GCF_019279795.1. Lineage (NCBI taxonomy): Eukaryota > Metazoa > Chordata > Ceratodontiformes > Protopteridae > Protopterus > Protopterus annectens. The sequence continues at coordinate 1,167,494,072 of NC_056744.1, forward strand.
GTCATGCCGTTTTATATCACAGATACATCCCATTGTGTCTACTTCGGTATGTACCCCCTAGGGATTGTGTACAGACTATAGATGGAGGCTGCTGGACTGTACTACTTACTGCATTACTCACAATTGAGTGCTTGTTATCCTGTGGTCCAGTCTGTGTCTACTGTTGTACTAATTGAAGGCCTTAGCCTGGACAGCAACATATGTACTCCTTTCCAGAATACTGCATACTTTTATCTGTTAGACAGTTGCGTTACTCTGTCTAAATGTATTTCAAAATCTACACAGCTGTATGACATGGCACACACTACTGTAGTAGTACTCAAATAAAGCTTCCCCATGTATGCAAATCTGTGTGTGGTGTTAATATCCTGTGACCTGTCTGTTGGTATATGTTGCAGGCAGCAGGTGTCACTTGTATGTTTGGCTCATACAGTGTCCATGTGGTATGCTGGGGACTGTAGCCATAGTGACTGTACCGTATTGTGTGCACCCTCTGCATATGCATCTCCTTGTACATATGTCTGTGTGTGTATGTGTATTTACATATATATCCATATATAGGTATACACACACACACACACACACACATGTATATATATATATATATATATATATATATATATATATATATATATATATATATATTATTATCATAAATAAAAGTAAAAATAAATAATGTCTTTTTTTTTATTCATACATCGAAAAATGAACATTTTCAATAATAGTAAACTCAAAACCAGGGATATATATATATATATATATATATATATATATATATATATATATATATATATATATATATATATATACATATATATATATATATATATATATATATCTGTGTGTATCTGCATATGTGTGTCTGTGTATCTGAATCCTAGGAATGTTGAGTGGGTCCACATTATATATTGTCTATGGTAGCCACACTGTACTGCATGATATGTTACCGATACCAGCCTGACATCATACAGGTGGGATGGAGTACTGTTAACATCTTGTGCCCATGTTGTGTCAGGTCCTGGGTTTGGGATTTGTGTTCCTTTGTCAGGGTAGGGAGCAATGCTTTTGAGGCCATTCACAGGCACTACAACCTCCATTGCCCTACTTTGGCAAGTCTGCTGACATCAACAACTGTGAAATACACCTTTGGGGGAAAAAATATCCCAGTAATTTCTGTGGCGTGTGCTATAACTGTGTAATGCTGTAGTGTGATAAACATGTTAGGTAGGGGCTCTATTCTCAGACATGGTAAGTGTGAATGTTTGTGTGTGTTCCTTTGTCAGTTTAGGGAGCAATGCTTTTGAGGCCATTCAACAGGCACTACAGCCTCCATTGCCCTACTTTGGCAAGTCTCCTGATATCATCAACTGTGAAATATACCTTTGGGGAAAAATATCCCAGTAATCTCTGTGGCACATGCTATAACTGCGCAATACTGTAGTGTGATAAACTAGTCAGGTAGGAGCTCTAATCCCAGCCATGACAACTGTGTGTGTGTGTGTGTGTGTGTGTGTGTGTGTGTGTGTGTGTGTGTGTGTGTATGTTTGTAATTCCTAACCTGTGTGGAGGTGGCTGTGACTGTGTAACACCTGGACCCATTGAGGAGCCGGTTTTGTAATTTTCTGATATGGTGGCCATATTATATGTCACAATGTCCACCTTACAAGGATGACAGGTGTCAATCAGCTGAGATACTGTGGTGCCAATCCACACCCCTACATGTGATAGAAGGCCTGGTGAACAAAGTAAGCAACCCTAGTATTACACAGAGTACACTATGAACCTGTGTCTCATACACAAACACACTTGCCTAGACAACTACCTCTATGTTGGTAGTACCCTGCATACTGTTCACAGATAGCAAGAATGGTGTGATTGCAGTGGGCTACAGAGTGCATGGCACCCTGTCTATCAGTATAATAGGCACGTAACTAAAGACAGTGCACCTTCACTAAGTTCCCCAATGGATGCCTACAACTTCTGTGGTGCCATCAAATGTGATCCACAAAGGACTGTCCATGAGCACGCCCTGCCACAAGAGGTCAGGAGTGGCACATGTGATGATAACAGTCTGTGTACATAACATGGGCCTGGCAATCCAGGTACACTTCCACATGTCACTGTACATGAATGTGGGATGTGTGCACATCCCAGACACCGTCCATGTCATAGACTATGGAACACGTACAGGGCAGGCATTGCACAGCACTGGCCACATGCAATAGTAACCCAGGTGACAGGATGGTGAATACAGTATCCACCTGTGTGGATCATTCCAGACACTACACACCTGATCCACACTGCAGACCATTGTCATGTGGCCTGATGCCAAGGTATACCCCTCACCTAGCCTTGTACAGCCTTCTGGCACAGCCAACCGCTACACACCCATGAAGCAATGCACACATGCATGTCAGTACTGGCACCCTGTGTCTCTTTGTGTGGTTTATGATGCTTCCAACCCCATTCACAACTGGTACAACTCCCATTAGCATACTGAAGCATTCCGACTGATGTCAGACACCTTCACATGCTCTTTGCCCATAGAACAGCACAATAGCTCCAGTGGTGCATGTGATACCTGTGCAGTACTGTATTGTGGTAACATAACGAGGTAGAGAGTGTATTCCTGACCCTGGCAAGTGCAGCAATGTGTATTAGTCCCTTAGAGAGTGGGAATTTGTTGCTGCTGACACCGGTCAATGTGGACAGGCAGTGTGCTACACCCACCGTATCTGTACGATGTCACTGTTGCAGATGTCACTCACTAGCACATATATTTTTGGACAGCTCACCAACATGTAAGCTATGTAGTGCATGCAATAACTGCATGCACATGTAATAGTAATGCATTGTCAGTCAGGGGTTTGAATCCCTGTACTGGTAGGTGTGTCACACAAACATGCTTCAATTTTACTCTACCACACCTTCCCTGATGTACTTTGTCTCTGTCTGTCCCTCCCACACCCTCCCTGGTGGATGTGAATATGTACACCTGCTCTGCTTAGGCAGAAGCTTGTGTTTTGTAAGTGTTGGTCATGATCGGCTGACAGCCTCTGCACCAATTGCAGTCCTCCTCTAGCTGATTGAATGTGAAACAGCTGTAGTGACATTCCTATAGCCAATTGCATGGAAACACACTACAATATCTAGGAACATCATGTTGGTGTTGGGCCATGACATTCACTGTGAGTGGAAGCTAGATCTGGTGTTTGGCAAAAATCATCACATATGGTTTTGGGGTATTATCTCCAACAACATACACTGTGGAAAAAGGCCAACAGACAGAAGGGGGATGTTGTTCTTAATTTAGAGTAATGTCAGTTTAACAGGGTGTTTGTGGTTATGGCTAGTCTGCCTATTTTAAAATCTGTCACAACAGTGTGATGTTTGTGAGGAACCCCCCATCTGTAGGGTCATCTGCAGACTGGTTAGTGTGTTGAACCTTTTGTTTCTTGTGTCACTCATAGAACACCTATCTGAGATTGGCAGAAGCATAGTGTGAGGATTGCAGTCAGTACATAGTGACAGCCATGAGAGTTACTGACTTCATATCCCTCATTGGACATACTTCACAAAACACAGTGGTACGACAGTTAATGTTTGAGGTTACCATAGCACCATGCCAATATTGTGCCAGTGTTCGTAGCACTACTCACATGTTTGTCACCCTTTGTACATATGTCATGCAGGATATGTGCATGTGTTCCCTTTGCTCTGCAACTGTTCTAAATCTGGTGTCTTGTGGTAATGGGAATATCTATGCATGCTGTTATAAGTAATCCTGACTGCTGCTGACTATTACTGGTCCTTATCTGTTATAAAATGGCAACAGCATAGCCCATATGGGAATGCTGATGTCAGTTGACCCACCTGTACCACCTCAGCTGGTCATGGCGGCAGGCACCAGCAAATCTGGGTCCCAGCCTGGGACCTCCTCCTCCATTGTCCCTGCATGACCTTTGGGTGGAACTGCTGCAGGTGATGGTGCTTGGCTCCCCCTGGAGTGGGAGAGGAAAAAAAACCTGTCACCCGCCATCAGGTCCAGGCCAAGGTGTGTAGGGAGCTCGGCAAGGAGTTTCAAGATCACCTATGCCAGCTTGAGGGCCACATGTTGGAATCAGAGGGTGAGCCTGCACCTCCTACCAGCCTCCAGCACAGCCACCTTTGGGGCCGTGAAGGTGCAGTGGTGACTGTTCATGGGTGGGGACCTCAGTCCCACTCTTTCCATTTGGGGACTCATAGGCTTGCAACTTCTAAACACCCCTCCCCATCCAAGGTGTTTCCCCCCACATGTCATATACCACCCCTGTATGCTGTCTTGTCTGTCATCCTACCCAGCCTATCCTCCTTCAGCATACCTACTCTCCTTCCCCAACATCCCACTCTCACCTTAAAAAAAAAAAGGGCAATCTGTTCCACAAAAAAAATCTCGCCTCATACATAGCTGTCCATTTCGCACATGTGTCCACGAGGCACATGTAATGTGGTCTAATTGGCATCACAACATATTATTGTTGTCCTCACCCCTCTCTCAAGGGTTTGAGTGTCCAAACATACCTCCAAATTCAGTGCATATGCACAGCTATTGCTGTAGAAGAAATGGGCAGCTATGGACCTTCCATACACCCTTCCTGCATATCCCTAGCTATTTTCACTACTGTCTTTCCATCTTTGTGCCCCTTTTTCACCACTGTTCTATCAACCCTTTTTCCTTTTCTTTAAAAGAAATTAGCATGGAGGTAAGCGGGACTAAGCACTTTTAAGCGTTATTAAGTGGCTTTGCACAGGTTTGCATGACAGTAAGCACTGCGTACACAAAGTAAGCAATTTTGAGGCTAACCTGGTGTAACCAGGTTTTACCGGAAGTTAGCAACACTTACCATCATGCAAACCTGCTTACAACTGCTTAAAAGTGCCTTAATCACTCTATATCCAACCGCCCTTGTTCTGCCCAGCAACAAAGCAAACAGCCTCTGCAAGGCTTGAACCTGGAAGCTTGCACACCATAGTCAATGTGATTTACCTCTAAGTCATTGCAGATATACTTAACACTGGTGTTTTCACAAACATAGCATCCAGCAATACAATTCAACAGTACAGGAAATGTATTGATACATGTAGATGTATGTGTGTGTGTTCATATTTTTATAACTAAATTGATGTATACCTCTCCTTCTCCATATTACATATATAAATATATATATATATATATATATATATATATATAGATACATACATACATATGTGTATATATATATATATATATATATATAAATATATATAAAAATATCTACATATAGATATTTACATATGCCTACATCTAGACATATATATGTCGATTGATGTATATATATATATATATATATATATATATATATATATATATATATATACAGCAATATATATATATATATATATATATATATATATATATATATATATATATATATATATATATGGGTCCATATCAAATGATAGAAAACTCATTTGATGGAAAATCATTTGGCTGAAACCAAAACATAGAAAGCTCAAAACACTGAAAACTCATTTGACTGAAACTCAAAACACTGAAAATGCTGTATGCCCTTTTTCCCACGGTAGTGTGATCCTGGAGATAGCATTTATAGTTAGGGGGGGTGTGGGGGGCATAGCCCCCCACATACTTCATACATTTTAAACCCTACACATGGATACTTATAACTACACATGGATACTTATAACTACAATGAATAACTGTTTGGAGAAAATATTTACATAAACTATGTGGGGGCTATGCCCCCACACCCCCCAACTATATATATACTAACTCCAGGATCGCACTACCATGGGGAAAAGGGCATATATCATTTTCAGTGTTTTGAGCTTTCTATTTTATGGTGTCAGTGAAATGTGTTTCTATCAAATGAGCTTTCTATCATTTGATAGGGACCCATAGGCTCATAGGTTCATAGGTTTATACTAGGCTATCTGCCCTAAGTTATGTGGCTTCCCACCCTTATGTTAGAAATAATGTGCCCATTAGTTTGTTGTGCCTCTGTCCAGCAGTGACACAGAGATGATTCCCGGTAAAAACACGATCTCCCATCCACCGGTCAAGATTTCTCTTGAACAGAGCAGCGAGGGTGCTCTGCCTCACATGGACATTTTTATTTCACAGCATGGGAGTCTCTGGGTGATAAATCTATCCCTCCAGCATGTCCTATTTATATCGTTTAAGTCACTTGCTCTAGTGGTTCTGGTGGATTTGGATTTTTGAGCAGATGGTATGCAACTGAATAGAGTTGGAGTTTCTTCAGTCTGGCAGTATGTGACAGGTTTAATTGCTGCAGGTGTTGGGTGACATACATGAATGGGGGCATTGTACTCGATCACTGGTCTGATAAGTGAAGAGTACAGGGGAACAATGACCTCACTTGATCTGGATGTGAATCCTTCATGATCAGATGGGCAATGTAGAAGGTCTTTGGAACCACTTTAGCAACGTGAGTGTCAAACGAGAGGCCACTGTCAACCTGGTAGGTACAGGTCTGATAACCTCTTCTGTGCTTAGTGGGTTGCCATCTATATGGTAGCTTGGGGTTACCTTGTTTTTCCAGGGTATGACTATACACTTTTTGCATTTAACTTCAGGCCATGGCTCTGGCACCAGCTAAGACCCTCTGAAGGATGTCTGTGTCCGATGTACTATCCACTATGGCACCCAGTTTGCAGTCATCCATAGTCCTCCTATGTTTGCCTGTACTTTGAGAAGTAGATGCGAAACAATAGGGGCCAAGGACTGAAGTCTGACATGGCTCCAGCAACTCTAACCCTGTGGGTTCTGTCCTTTAGCCAGTTTGCAACCCATCTTGTGACATATGGGTTTACATTTAAGCTGGTAAGTTTCTCTATGATACCCGAGTGGGCCAAAGACATATATGACCACAAGCATTGTTAATGGGGATTCAGCATCATATGTCTGACATGTATCGATACCCCCCCCCCCCAGCCAAACAGGTCTGCCCTGCAAGATAATACCAACTGCTGCAAATCCCATAACCAGGACCTGACACTACATGCCTACAACATGTTAACAGTAAGCCATGCCACCTGTATGATGTGAAGCTGCTATCGATAACATATCATACTGTACAGTCTGGCTACGATAGTGGATGTACAATGTGTAAGCAATAAAACTTTCCCCCCAAACAGAACTACATTTACACAGTCCTTGACCTAAGCACCTGTTAACGTTTTATTGGGTTTCTCAGCTCACTTTTTGGCAGACATGAATTCCACCTTATTATCTGTTACAGTACTCAGAATAATACTTTGTTACTGCACTTAGATTGCTTCAAAACTATGACTAGGCTTAGAGCCTTTTATGTTAAAACTACCAAATTCTGAAAGAGCTTATCAAAAGACATCAGACTGTCTAGTATTGTGAGTTCAAAAGGAAAGCTAATATTTACATAAGCATTGACACGTTTATTTTAATCAGACTTAGTTAATGAGACTTCAGATACTTTACTGGCTCTTGTTTATGTATTTATTTAGGTTTGTTTTCCTTGGGTAATGCACTGATCCCAATGGATGATATTCAGACATGATCTTATTAGTGCTGTGAGTCAGAAATTTAACCTTTGAACTTTGAATTCCAGTCTCATCACTGCTGATAACCATTTCCTTTTCTTGTCATCAGTTCCCTTTAGGAAACAAACACCATAAGGTAATTCATAAAAAATACATTATATATTCAATTGGACTGTTTACAGAACTGCATGTAATCTTGAAGCAAAATGCAGGATTTTAGTTAGTCCTAAGTAATGTCTATATATGGGCATTCTATATGCAGATAAAACTCATTCCATGGTTTGAGGTACGAGAAGAAAAAAACGCAAACGCAAGGCAAAATAAAGTTCAAAGAGGAAATACTTTCCAGAATATAATTTGTTACAGTCTTCCTTATCACCAAGATCTGCTTTGCTTAGAAACAGCCAGAGAGTCATAGCTTCCAGCAAAGTATCAAAGACCTTACTGCAGCAGGCCTTCTATGTGGATACCATCAAACAAGTTCCTACTGCTGAAGTTATAGCTGGTAAAGACCAGGTTGCTGTTTATCAAAAACGAATGAAAGGAAATATTTTAATAGTCAAATATGATGAGTACTAGTTTTGGAGGATTTACCATTAGACTATATGACATTGTTACTTGCCTTGCTAGGAAGAATAAATCTCAATAATCTATGCCCCTGACTGCCTGACTGCAGCTATGAAATTAGCTGATTTGTTTTCTATTGTTTTGGTTTTATGATTGCTATGCTTCAGCCTTGAGAAAGTCATTGTATACCAGGAATGAGCAAATTCTTTTAACAGACATTGCAGGTTGTTAATGAAAAACACAACTATAATCAAGTGTTTGTTCAATCATTAGATTTACCAGTTATACTGACTACAGTCAATTAAAAGTTAAAATATATGCCATATATTCTCAACATATTCAAAGTTATTTTTGTTGAAACAATGCCTAGTTCATGTTTAGGACTATACCCTGTATGTACGCATTACTTTTCCTAGGTTCCCTTTCTTCTGATAAGGATTATTTATTTACTTGTTTTAATTAATGTTAAAATAACCAGCAAGCTATAAGTATGGAAACTGGCAGCCAGGAGGTGTTGTACTGCACAGCTACAACCTAAGACATAGACACTAGCCTTCTGTGGAATTATACAAGTTTGGATGGACTCACATATTCCTTTGCTCCACCCAAACCCATCTTCCAGTTTGTAATAGATGACAAACCTGTGAATGTCTCTTCCACTCTTCCCTTCCAGCACTCTTCCCTGCCCAGTTAAATGACATCTCAAATATTACTTTTGTAATTCTGTAATCAGGCCTCTGTATCTAGACTAATTGTATTATTGACTACCATTGTTTGATGGACAGCTTGTTCCCCATGCCAATAAGATGACCTATCATGAACATCTGTTAGTTCTAATTGAGAAAAATATGAGTGGACAAAATGGTCTGGTTATACATTCCTGTCCTTCTTAAGCATAATGTCCAATGATCAATAGGCAATTATCTCAATGTTTAGGGAGAGAGGCTGCTATATTTGATTGATAAGTTCACTTCTATTCCTTACCAGCGTCTGCTTTTAGACTTAAGTAAAGTTAAGCTATTGCTGTCTTGTTTCAACATTGTCTGTACTACTGAGGTACACTGGATACATTTTATATTAACAAGCCAGTTAGCAATTACATAAGAAATAAAAAAAGTTTGTTCTTTTAGTAATGACTCATGATGTCTTTTGAAATATTTTAATTTGCAACCAGACAAAATGATGGTATATATGACGATAACAGTAATTTCCAACTGCCACCTTCTTGACTATTAATTGCAAAACAATACCCATGTTCATCACATACATGGAGATGACATGTTAGCAGGAATTAACAGCAAACAATGAAGTGTAAAGGAAGTTTCACTTGTTCTCCTTGTTGCTATTCACATCACACAAAGGCTCTTTCCAGCAAAATATATTGATTTATAAGTGTGCATCATAAGAAATACATTTTAAATTGCATTTAGCTTATGCTTTTAATCATAGTTTCATCATTACAGTACTGCTTTGACAGATACTCTTCCAGACGTTACTGATATGTAACTGATATGTATGTGCTCTTTTGTGTGCTGAATGAACATGGCATGTTTGCTCCCACCACCAGTTCTCACTTGTGTATATATGCAGACTAAAATATTTTAATGCCTATGCCAACAAATGTGAAATATCAGCAAAGTCAACTCAAATTCTTACAGAATATAGATTTTGCTCCTGCCTTGCTCTATGTAATACTGCATACTGTGCAAGCAGCTGCAAGTGATTTAGTCTTAATTATTACCTCTAAAAATTTACCTGCCAGTCAAAAAGGAAGTCGCTGGACTCAAGGTTATACCTTTTGTTAAAAGAGCATACAGTAAACCCTCAGTTAACCAGCACCCATGGGGATTGGTGGATGCCAGATAACTGTAGTTTCTGCTTTGCTTGATAGTTACTATTAAAAATAGGCCTGACTAATACTGTACCCTATACTATTTGTTTGATTTGACTTGTTCTTAGGTTGAGGAGAGAGGAAATTTATTCCTGTCTTCCTTTTTAAAACTCTAAAACTTTAAAAATGTAAGGTATATTTCTGTAGGGGGGAAAGAGAAAGTGCAGCACATGAAAATTGTACTGTATTTCTTCGATTTTTTATTTATTTTTTGGTTGCTCGAGAGCTTTGGTTGCTTGAGTTCTGGTTAACTGAGAGTTTACTGTACATTCTATCTAGTTCCACAAGATGTAATCTTCAAATTGTGCTCAAATGTGCAGGTGTGACTTACTTCCCCTCCCACAAAGTTGTCTACCAATCAAGAAACTAGTCATGTGCTTTTACAGTGGTAGACAAAATGGTAGCAAGTTTAGCCTAAGAGTTGAAAGAATGCATGCTTTCAGAGCGCTTCATGAGATATCAGGTTTTATATATACGCATATATGCGCGCACACACACATACACACACACACACACACACGTGTATATATCTATATATATATATATATATATATATATATATATATATATATATATATATTAGGTGAAGGGCACTGGATTGACTGTACACATACACCTGTTTGGTCGACATCATTTAATCAATGCACACAGTGAACAGGTGTGTGAGATGGAAACTTCCCAGATAGGTGAATTTTCATTACCCTGGAGACTGTGGGATCTCAGAGCAAGTATGTATAATTACCACTGGTGTAGGGGTGGTACAGCCACCAATGCCCCCTGCTAAAACACTTGTAGTTGGTTTGCTCTGCTTCAGGGAAATCCCATGTCAACATTTGTATATACATATATATATATATATATATATATATATATATATATATATATATATATATATATATATATATATATATATATACATAGTCAGTGGAGTTGTGGCTCATTGTGGCTGTGAAAGAGTTCTCAGGTACTTGCATATTATCGCAACCAGATTTCAGTAGTCTCATAAATTGCACTGTTTGTGCAAAACGAGGTCTGCTAACCTAAGGAGGGATGTGTACACTCTTCAGTACTATTCTGTCTCATTGTTTTTCACATGGGAAGAGGAATAATGTGTAAATTCCTCTCCCTGGGTAACATCCTTTCCCCAGTTATAAACAGGTCTGTTGCTTCTCAATCTTCCTTACTGTTTGAAGTCATGCAACTCACCGCATTACCAACAATACAACTCGGCTATTTAAAATCTGTTTACATGTACACACTATAATGTGTGATTGTTAGATTTTGGAGATCTGTGTGTGAATCATTCAGCATTTACAGCACCTCTTTGTAGTACTGTAAGTGGCTGCTGCCAGTAAACAACTTAAGATGAATGGGACTGTCTGTATGAAGCAGGATAAGAATTATCACTCCTGTCACGGGACTCCCACTGGGGATAAAGGCAGGAGTCCCTGAGGAATCAGTGCCCCTTTACTCAGTATTTGTTGCAGGCACCTTTGGTTTTCATGCTTAGTGGCCCTGAACAGTCACACATTTGGAATATTCCTGAGTGAATTCCCTTTGCTGAGGTTGGAATCAGCAAAGCAGGATTTGTGATGCAGTGTAGCACGGTGGTGTTCACCAAGAAAATGACACACGCCACTTAGGAGTAGAAAAACTGACAGTTATTCCTGGCCCTACCTTAAATTGTCAGTGAGACATTACTACTTACTTACACACACACCCCTTTCAAGCTTAAGAAACCTCTTTTCGCACAAACAAAACAATTTATGTGACTTATGAAATTTGGTTGCAGTAATACTTTAATATCGAGTCTCATTTATTTTACAAATGAAACATGTGCTCTAATATTGCTAATGCAGAATTGTCAGTCTTGCAAATATGCCCAGGTTATTTCTTCAACAATGTCACATAGGGGTGCATTAGTACTGTGCAATATACTAATTCCAGTAGTAGTCTTATACATTAGGTTCACGTCACCGTACATCCATAAGAATATATTTGTGTGTATTGGCAAATTAAAATAAGACCTGTTTACATTTCACACCGGTAATGCTATAACATTACTCCTTGTTTTCTTAAGGGCCATAGTAGTACCACAGGGATATTAAAGCGACTAGACCAGCCACTTTTGGAGGATAGTGTGATTGTCCAAGTTTTGAAGAAATGTGGTGCTATACCATTCGTAGCCACAAATGTCTCGCAAACCTTGATATGGTAAGCCAAGGTGTATCTTTTTTATACTTTATTTGACAAGATATTTGATAATAAGTTTTAATGGTATTAAGTCAAACCAGAGTGAAAAAAGGATTGTTCTGAGTGCATCATACATTAACTACTCCTTGGGATTAAGCTGTTTTAGATATGTGTACTAATGTACTGCAGGAAGTAAATTTGATTTAATCTTTACACTTCTAGGTAAATTTTATGAAAATGTTTATTTTTGCTACCACTAAAGATCCCTCTTGAGATTGGCGGTTAGGTTGTACAGTTTCTTTTAAAAGTCTGATGTCAATTTTGGATAAGCCTGCTGCATGTTTCCATATCTCTTGTTTTAAATCTCAGTTTGAAAGTCTTCAAATAAATGATCAAGATAGTGAATAACCATTAGGGCTAACCATATAAGAAGCTGCAACAGAAAATTTGTTTGGTAGTAACATCCATTTGAATATGGTAACTATCTGTCAAATTCACACATGAAATTATTTTGTATTACTACCTATAACTGTCTTACTACAGACTATGATTGCCTGATAATGGTTTTAGAAAGGAGGGAGAGAAAAATATATATTTATTCGAAATATATGATTTTATGGATTTTTGTTTTACCTCTGCCTCTCTCTATATAAATAAATAAGTATACAGTATATATGTGTGTGTGTGTGTGTGTGTGTGTGTGTGTGTGTGTGTGTGTATATATATATATATATATATATATATATATATATATATATATATATATATATATATATATATGTGTGTGTGTGTGTGTGTGCTTGTGTAAAAATCCAGCTAAACAAACTTTTACAAATCCTTACATGTGAGTTTCTTTCAGACAGCTGCCAAGTAATGCCTCGTTGCAAATCAGGAAATTGCTGTAGGTTTCACAGCAAGAAAGTACCAAACGATCATTCAGTCATATAACATTGTGGAACATGTTTTAAGATTAGATGAGTAATGATACTGCTGTTGATATTACAAACAAACAAAAAAAAAGTATGACCCTAAAGCTGTGCTAGACTGGGAGAAATCAAGACAGGGCAGCAAGTGTAATTATTTATTGGTTTTGGTGTTTTAATGTTTGTGATACACCAAATTTGTCAATTATCAAAATGTTCTATTCTAATGTCAGTTTTTTATGCCAGTACTAATCCAGTCAATGCAGGGCTTCATCCCCACCCCCAGCAGCACCTTACTTGTGCGCTACCCCTAACCCTAGTCCTGTCCCAACCCCTTACCCTACACATTATGTTACTAAAACCTCATTCCCTAACAGTGCCACTAATCAAGACAAAAGGACACAGAAGACCTACACCACCAATCAGGCACAACACTAAATCTACCCCTTTACCTAACCATAACCGTAACTTACCAGCACTCACACATACATGCTAATTGGTATAATGCAGGTTTGCACATTTTCAAAACCACTACTTTTTCAGTCAACCATTCCTTTTCCTGCAGACTCCTACACACCTACAATATATAAAGCTTGAATTCAACCAAATGTGATTCTCACAAATGTGTACTCACTCATTTGTCTGCTCGCTCTTTTATGATCAGTCATTTGTGTTTCTCAATTAAGTATTTTCTAGTAAATGAATGACAATCATAATAAGATAGTTGAATTAGTATCTTACCTGATGAAGGGGTTTAACATGAAAAGCCAGCCAGGCACTGTGAAAGAAAGTGTGATTATTGCATTTGGACTCCCTTAAAACTGAGTCTAAATGGAAGAGAGTTCTACAGAATTTAATTAGTGACCATTAAGCAGTAGAAGACATTTCCTGCTGTATTTTATGAATGAGATGTTGAGTTTGAGTTCAGCAGTGGAAGAAATTTGTGCACTTTGCAAACTGTCTGTCTATGTAGTGGAATTTGGAAATCATTAGACTCTGGGTTTTGCATTTGACAGTATAGGGCCACCTGTTACAACCTTATGGAAGGATTTGCTACCACATAGAAGGAGAAAGATGACTTCATGAGGAAAGTGTGGCTGTCAGTGGCAGAAGGTGTGTGGAGTCAGAGAAAAAACTGAGGTATGACACATTTTATCAAAATAGAAGTGGTGGTCACTTTCACAAGACTATGACTGTTAAAGGGTCCTGATTGGTAGCTACAGGTATTAAAATACTATTAATATCTCACTGCAAAACTACTGTATGCAATGCCATCAAAGAAATTAACATGGCTGCAAGGATTACATACCAGGGAGAATAATCAGGAAGAAAAGTCAGGCATAAGGATTAGTTATCTGGTTCACTTATGCTTCTAGGTAACCATGCACTGACAGATGCCTTATCCTTGGATTACTGAGCACTCTGCCAGACTGGAACAGCATATCTGATCACATGTATTGCTTTTAAAGTACAGACACCTAGAATATAGAATAGATATCAAAGTGTCACATTACATGCTGGCAAGCGATGATGTGCAAACATAGCAACATGGATAGAATGAGATGGCTTCACCTCAGACCTGACACTGAGGTAGGAGAACCACTGCTATGTCACACTCTTGTCTCCTTCTGTTCAGCTAACTGGGCATTTTTACTTATTGCATTACAAAACCCTACAACACACTCATCTAAACCCATGCATGGACAGTGCCATACACATACATATGCCTGCATAGTCATCTTGGGGTACTTACGTATTATCGCAACCAGATTTCTGCACTGCCATAATTTGGTAGGTGTGTGCAGAAATAGGTTGTTTAATCTATAAAGGGGTCTCTGAAGAAGAAAACATTATTCTGTCAATGTGGGTATGAGCTACGAAGAGGAGAAAGGGTGCGAGTTTGTACCTCTTTGCTCTTGAAACTACACAGTGGTGCTCCGCTTTGCAGTGCCTGCATTTGTCAAGACGATGTCAGATACTGGAAAAATGAGTTACCAAATACAGCCTGCGACGTTAAGAGCATAGCTGGCTTTAGGCACCAGTGAACCCTGAGGTCGCTGGGGGCCCCCAACCACAGCAAGTTCTTACCCTGATATTTTGTTACATGCCTGTCAAACCAACAAAAGCTAGTACAGCATTCTTGTATACTTAATAAACCACATGGATAATAACTCTCATTTATACTTCCTTTAAAATTCAAAGATATTTCTAGTTGTATTAGCAGTGTTTTGTCAACTAATAGGCATCAGAATTCATTAAATATTTTATCACTGACATAGTGCCCCTGATTCAGTTACATCCTGCTGTTGGACATTTTCTCCACTAAAACTAACTACATAGCCAGCTTTAGGTCCCTGCTATACCTGTGGCTGCAGAGCCCCCCCCCCCTTAATCATCCTTGACTGGGTGGGGGGGCACAAAACTGGTTGGGGAAAAATGTATTAATTTACTAATTATGCTCTTTAACCTGAACAGGGCTGTGATATGACCCTGTTAGGATGAAGCTGATAATGAACATGACCAAGATAAGTACTATAGAGTTCAGCAGCCCAGAGTGACCAAGATAAGCACAAGAGAGATTAGCAGCCCAGAGTGACCAAGGTAAGCACTAGAGAGATCAGCAGCCCAGAGTGACTGATCTCAGTGCAAAGTTTGGATTTTAAGAAGAGCTGATGCTTCTGATCACCAGGGATGGTTTTCAATTTCAGGGAGTTTTATAAATAATACCAGAACACCAGATACTATAACTCTCAATTTATTTGCTTAAGAATGAAGTGCAATCCTAAAAATAAGAATAAATGCTCAAAATCAGGACTACATTTTAACTATTACTCTAATGCACTTAAAAAGTTAGTAGAATAATACCTTTTGCATCAACACATATTTTTGGACAATAAGTATAAAACAGATGTCTGGATTTATTGACTGTAATCCTGAATGATTTACCAGCAAATCAAACCTTTTGTGAAGGAGAAAGCAGAAGTATGAACAAAATCAGGTAAGGTCTGTGAAATCAGGGAACGTGACAGGTATGCATTACTCCTCAATGAGGTAAATAAGTGACTTACCCAACAATGCTGAGATATGACCCTTTTAGGATAAAGTTGATAATAGCCTTTGGTTTCAGCCACACCCATTCTAAAACCAGCCCTGCTCAATCAAATGTGTGTGTACAGAAAGCTGCTGGGGGTCTGGGGATTGTGTGGTTATTACAACTTTAATTTTCATCACAGTCAAACCTTAGAGGTGTGCACATGAAGTCATTATAGCTAGTGTTTGAGCTGAGGACAGTGTGGTCATTGTTTATTTACTTTTTTCGCAGAACTCAGAGGTGTAAAAAGGAGGTTACTATAGCTTGTGTAGGGGTGGTGTACTGTCTAAGATCAACAAATTAGAATATATTACAGAAATAATTCTCACAATCACACATCAGGCACATATACATGGGGCTGACTTTGAGGGTTAGGATTGAGGAAGCATGCTATGTATACATATATCAGCAGTCACTTGAAATATACGACTATGGCAATTTAAACCTCTACTTTCATCCTAGTCTAACACCAGAGGGATATATAGGCAGTGACTGTCTTTTGTGGGGGGTTAGGGAAGGAGGCAGTATTCCCAGATAAGACCTATGTAGTCCCACAACTGGCTTGTTAGTTTATTGTGAGTTACTATTTTGTCAGCTTTGAACATTAAGCCTTGGGCACAACTTATGTCTTCCTTGAAAGAAAAAAATAAGACTGAAAGTATTTTCTTTTTCATGATTTTTGTTTAGGCCACCATTGGAGTAAAATACTGAAAATATCTTCTAAAATGCATCCCAGGGCACATATATAACCCCTATGGCCATGGGGGCACCAACTTAATTGAGTTATTTCCTTAATAGTTATTACTGTGCTGACTTGGTCAGGAAAGGTGTGCTGAAAGAATGCGAAGAAAACTAAAGCTGAACAGCAACAATGAATTTCTTTCCTTAATAATAATTTGTGTTCCAGCCATTATTGGATGAAAACTTTCTGTAAAAAGAAAAAAAAAACAACTGAAAAATGCACGTCAGAGCAAGAGAAAGTTATGGCTTCTTGAAAAAGCTGAGAGTAAGGCAAAATGTAAAAAAAAAAGGAAGGAAAAAGTAATCTGCATGGTATGGGAAGCCCAAAAGGGGGGGGGGGGTCAGAGGAGAGGACTGGAGGGTGTGTGGGGGGTGTTGAAACAGTAGGCCTAGTCATCACTTCATTTAAGGCCAGACCTGCACTTATAGTTGTTGTAATGTATCTTTGTTGCAACTAAATGCCAGTAACTGTAAGTGTCCCTTTGTTAGACAGGTCAACAAAGTGTGGTATATAGGCCTATTGTAATGTAACAGCTTGTAGCTAAAGTCTGTCTGTGCGTACTACTCCTAAAAGTTTGCAGTAGAAACTAAAATATTTCTTAGGAGGTGTGGCATCGACAGGATGATACCTATACTGGAAGTGCCTAAGGGGACCCCAACTTGACATTTGCTGGAGGCCCCCAAAATGCTAACACCGGCCCTGATTAGGAGATTGTAAATCTGTCAAGGGCAAGGATTGCTGCCTTTCTTAGGTTACGTAAAGTGCTGATTTACACAAACTGCAGTCAATAATTTCAGTTAAGGTGCTAACAAAGTGTCCCCATGGCCATACTTTACAAATAAAGACAGATAAACTCAAAATCACTTCATGATTACACGTAGTAAGAACACTTCCCAAAACATCTTATTGCCGGATAATGCTTTTCTTCCTGTACTTTGTGGCTGTTAGCAGCTTTTTTTAATTTTACCCTGAAGATTTCTTTACAAATTGTCCTCCCCCAAAAAAGAAAAAAAGTGACCAAAACCATCATTACAGGGTCTGTCCTTGCCTTCTCTGAAGGCCTCCTTCCACGCAGTCAAAAGAATCCGTTCAGAACGACAGCAGGCATTATAATTCAAGCTTGCGTGTGTAATGCACGCTGAAAACAGGAAGCGGGTTTCCTCAAATGTTTGTCTTCCACTTCACAGACCCTCTAATGCAAAGCTAATCCACAGCAAAACAGACTCTGAATACCACCTTACAGTGGTTCATGGCCTCATTTGTACGGAAGTATGCTAAATTCGCAACCGCAAAAATCTGGTTGCGATAATACGTAAGTACCCATCTTGGAAATGATTCAGATCTTCCAGCAGTACTATAAGTATGAATGTATGGGTCATATCATTATGTTACCAGAGATGCTTTGTATCACTCATGTCACTTCTTCTCTTTTTATAATAGCTATTTGCTTTCCTTTTTGCTCTTTTAGTGGAGATGCCACTCTTTTCCTACTTAAAAGATTTTTCCATTTCTTGCTGTGCTTCATATGTCATATTTTCTTTTATAATGAGATAAACACTGAAATTGTTTTTAATCTTGTCATTAGCGGTGTATCAGGTTGAAATGTAAGGTTTGTTTGAGAATAGATGGATAAGAATGCCATGGCCATATACTTTGAATGAAGTTTAAAAGCTTTATTTATGAAAAGAAATTGCCAAGCATAACTCATTATGTAAATCACTACAGATGTCAATAACTAAGCTAAAACACAGGCTGTTTACAAAGCAATTAAATGCATTAATGCCACTTGTGTTTGCAATAGATAAATGATACTCCTAAGATTCACTTTTCCAGTGACACTCATATCATTTGCATAGACTATAACTCCACTGACTAAAGGCATTAATGCTCAAATTATTACTTACTATCTTTGCACTTTGTTCAGATAAAGAAGATTGCACAGTCACTAGGACGGATGTAGGAACCCAATGTTCCAGGCATGATATTTACTCATCCATTCTCATATCCAGTAATCTAATTCATTAAGAATATGTAGTAACTTGAAACATTGTGATCTTACAGGAAAATAACAACCACTGAGATATGGGAAATTCAGTCTGAGAACTAAAATATTTACACTTTTTACAGCTGTGGGTTCAAGGCCATGTCTTTATATTTTAAAGGAGAACAACGGGATAACATTCTGAATTTCTCACTATTTGTGTATTTTTCTTCCCTATTTCCTGATGGCAGTCCAAAGAACTAGCAATGTTGCACTTAAATGCACTTGATCCGACTGTTTTTCTTAAGTTAGACAATTTGCTAACAATTTGCTGCCTTAGCATAAATCCTTAGCTGACAGAAAATAAATCTCATGCCATAAAGCATTTTCTGATTAGTCCCACAACCTGACTCCAGAATAGCTACTAATGAGCCATAGTTTTCCTTCAGGTTCCCACCCCCAAACTAACACACCACGGCAATTTTTGCATTTAACTGAAAACATGCAAGGAGTCGCCCATTAAGTGATGTCACAAATGCATAGCCCCTATCCTCGAGCTGATTAAAAACTTGTGTATTATAGTGAGAACTTTTTTTTCTGCTAGTGTTGTAGTAGGAATTTATTCTGATATCAGACCTTCCCACGGCTTGTTGAGATCAACAGTCCCAAACTTGGATTCTCTTAAGGTGAGCTTACTGTACATGGCACAGTATTATCCAGCATGCAATTGATTGCATATATTTTGTTTCCCTTATGTTTCTTCTGTGGCTTAATTAAGGGTTGAATTTCTGGTAAATTACTTAGGATTATGTTCAGAAAAGTCTTTGAAACCTTGATGGTAGTTTTATTTAAAAGCATACTTATTAAACATTGTTTTTTATAGTCTATTGTGCAGCAGTATTTTACTTTTCAACCTAAATAAATAAATAAATGGATAGAAGCAACATGTGCTTTTAATGACTTGGCGGATGTGCCTAGCTCCATACCTCTTAACCACTAAGAGCAATAAATCTGGGCAAAGCCGTAAATAACAAGAGACAAAGGCCCCCAAAAAGGGTACTTTTTAAATGTTGCTCTTACAAACTTAGACAGTTGATAGAATACCATGTTTTGCATTAGTATGAATTTTCTAAAGGGTATAAAATCAATAAATCAAATGTCTGCCATTATTTTCAGACTTCAGCCCTCAAAGTTTTGCCAGTGATTTGAGAGAAAACCACAATTTTATGAGAAATAGACTAAAATAAGAGGCAAAAATCTGGACATTTTTCTAAAATCTGTACAGTTGAGAGGTATGCCTAACACTCACTGAACTGTGGCCAATATTTGGATGCTTACCGTACGGTAATTTACTGACTCTGTTGTTGCTGCTCCTCGTTTATATGTGCATGAGGATTTATTGTACTTTACTTTCATATGCTGCACTCCTGACTTGCCACTATGCTTCAGAATTTCAGTTATGTGCCTTGGAAACCATTTATTTCTCTTTATACTACTGAAGATTACAGTTAAGTCAGTAATACCAGCCATAACAGTTTCCTACAGTATACCCTGCCAAAAATGCTTTTTAATGCCAAAACCAGTAATTGTTAAAATGGCTAAGCTGTCTTGTCTGTAACTGTCACATCCCACAACAAGATATGTGACTGTTTCCATTTCTATCTTTACAAAACCTGCATTTATCTGTTTCTCCAACATGTTCAATGGACTTTGCAAACCAATGTGTATGTACTCCACTATCCTGGGCCACCAATATTAACCTTTCATCTTTTGGTTTAAATTCACCTCTCCTTAACCATTTCTGTGTCAGATCCTGATCAACATGAGATTGTTCCAGTAGTTTTCTGTACTTGCAACTATATTTATTCTTTTTCAACATTTCTTGGCTTTTCATCTGATCCTTCTCCTTATATCATTTCCTTTGTTTTTGGCCCACTCAGTTGCTGGCTTTCTTTTGTCTGTTTCTGATTTGATATCCATTCCTGCTTGCAACTGATAGGCTTCTGCTAAACTAAGGAGTGAAGTCATCTTAGACTTGTTTGCAAATTAGTTTACAGCTTGGACTTTGTTCTTAGATGCCAGGGCTGTTTTCAGTATTAATTTTAGTCTTCTAAAGTATTCCTTACTGAGTTTTGTTCATATTTGTTCATGTTTTATTGTCGATCATTCATCAATTCCCCAATATTTATATATTCCCTCCTGTCATATTCTTATCTTAGACTGATATTTTCTTGGTGCTGCAGCTTTCCTGCTTTAAATATCATTTTGTGCATTTATCAAGACCAAATGAGATTTTATATCACCTGAGAATGTTTTTACCACTTGCAGTTGTGCTTTCAGTTCCTCATCTGATAAGCTATAAAGTTTTAAATCATCCACAAAAAGAAGAAGAGTCGTTACACTTTTTGTTTTCTGGGAGCCAAATTGTAACCATGACTTCCTCTGTTAAGTAGATGGCTTAATGGGTTAAAGAGAAGACAAAAGAGAAGTGGTGACAAAGATTCACTGTGGAATATCCCCCTTTGAATTTTTATCCCTGGGATAATGTGTTGTTTTCATGATCAATGTAGGGTATATCATACATTTGTAAGCACTCAATTCTCCATTATGACTTTATTTAACAACAAATCTTCCTTTGGTCCATTGTTCTATTGCCTTGATTGACTTTTCTTCTAAAAGACTATAAACTCTGTCATCAACAATTCCGTGTGTATAGGTTGTACATCACTGGAAGACAAGTTATTGGTCTGTAGTTTTTAGGAAAGCTCACAGGTTCACTCTTCAGAAGGAGTATCATTTTTCTTGTTGTTAACCAAGTTGGTGTTTGTTCAGGATGCCCATATAAGTAATGCCTCTCAGGGCTAAATCTTTGTGTAAAGATGTTAATATTTTCTCCAAAAGTTAGCTACTGCATCTGAGCTTGGAGTTTTGTAATTAGGAGCTTTTCTTCATTTTGTTTTTAATCTCTCTGGCTGTTACTTCATCCCATTTCATATCATGTACATCTGAACTTCTTACTGTTTCTTTTACCTCTTCTATCGATCCATCTTTGTTATGTTCCATGAGGCTTTCATAGATATTTCTACAAAATGAGTTTATTGTTTCTTTTTTGGTGTTGTTTATATTCCTTTTGCTTTGTTTCTCAGTTCTGTATAAAACTTTATGGGTCATTACTGAACTGTTTATTTTGTACTTTTCCTTTATATTTATCTGCATATCTTTTAGGTTTTTTGCCCATGCTGATATATTTAGTTTATTATTTGCAATAGTGTGTGATAGATTCTGGTCTGTTCTGATACTCCACATTGCTTTTATCATGTTTATCTTTCTAAGTATTTTTGTTGATCTATTCCCCCTTCTATACTTTTCTAACAGTCTTTTCTAACAGTGACATTTCCTGTCTAAAGTGCTTTATAGTTTTCTCTTTTCGATGCTTCCATGGTGATATTTGATTTCATCCCTTCCTTTCCCTTATTGCTCTGTGTTTTTTGTGGTAAGACTTTATCTATTGTTAATTTAACTGCACAGTAATTTATCCCATTTACTTCTGTTATACCACATGAACTTCTGTTAATAGTCTTGAGTACTGTGGTCATCCGTTTTATCAGACTTCTAACATTTTAGGTCTTACTGACTTTATGTAATCTATTTCTTTCATTTATCTTAATATGTTTACCCATTTCTATTAACAAACAACTCTTTCCTTAGATCATTTTCTTCTAAACTGTGGGCACATTCTTTGTTCTCCATTTCCTGCAGGCATTCTGCAGACAGTTCTGGAACATCTCTAAAAAAATAGAATGCCACAACCAGGAAAAGAGCAGAACGCCAACCAAGGACAAGAGTTTTAATTAATACAATCGTTCTGGTACCTCTGCTTCTTGCCTTCCATTAGAAGGTACCATAATGATTGTATTAATTAAAACTCTTGTCCTTGGTTGGCGTTCTGCTCTTTTCCTGGTTGTGGCATTCTATGTTTTTAGAGAAGATATTTTAAAATGTGTTTTGAGTTAAGTTCCGAAACATCTTCCTGTGACATATTCTCTTCAGCTACATCCTGCGGCATCTGTTGCCTTTTCATATGGGAACTCACTGGCCTAGCATTATACAACATTAACTATGTCAGAGCTGCCACTGTTTCTTGCTCCTTCGCTTGCTGTACAACTAAAACTAAACTTTTGTACTCATTTCCTGCTGAAGGCTCCAGTGTATCTTCATGTGACAAATGATCAGATGCTTCCTATTCCACCTGTTCCTCCTTAATTTGGGGACTCATTATTCCATCATGCTGTGACATTACCAGAGTTGGATTTTCTATACAAAAGTCTTTACTTGGCAGGTAATCCATAACTTCAGTTTCTATTTCTTTAACTTCTTCATTACTAATCCTCTTTTCTACTTTCCCCTTTATTTTCTTATTTTTTTGCATTGTGAAATTATCTGTAACTGGATGCTTTTGCCTCTATTTCTCTTCAAATTCTTTGGTGCTTCTGTTTTTGTATTGATTAGTTTTGCTTTCTCCTTTGCATAAATATTGCACTATATTGAATCTCTTTTTTTCCCATGTCCATATGTCTTCTTTAGATGTTACCCTTACCAACCACCTGTTTCTCCTTAATTTGGGGACTAATTTTTCTGTCATGCTATGACATAGCCTGTGTTAAGAGTTTTACTCTAAATCCTTCACTTCACAGGTATTTCATAACTTCAGCTTCTATTTGTTTAAGCTCTACTTTACTAATCCTCAGTTCTGCATTCCCCTTTCTTATCTTATTTTTTGTATTGTGAGATTTTCCATATCTGGGTGCCTTTGCCTGTATTTCTCTTCTGATATCTTTCGAGCTGCTTTTTTGTATTGACTAGTTTGGTTTTCTCCTTTGTATAAATATTGGATCTCTTTTTCTTTCCAATATTGATGTTTCTTTTTTATACCTTTCAAAAATCTTTAGGCTTTGTTCTTTATATTTTTGTACTTTCTCTGTTGCTTTTTCTTCCAAACTGGCCAAAGTTTCTTGGTCTATATAATATTTTTCATGCATCTGTTGTATTAATAATCACAAATTTGCATTTGATGCTTTTGACAGTTTTTCTAGTCCAAGCAGTTTTCTTTCCTCTAATTTCTCTGTTAATGTTTTTGAATATCTTCTACCTGAAAATTCTGGGCTTCTTGCATAACAGTAACAATACATAATTTCTTCCTTATCCTCAATAGTCCGCTCTGTCATCTTTATGGTTCTGTTTTAGCCTGTCAGTTATTTTTTTTTTTTTGTGAATTACCACTCCCTTCTACAATAGGGGGGTCATCCCTCCTCTGAGCCTGGCCTAACATTATTGTAAGAATCACAAAATAAAATAACAAACGGAGATACGGAAACATGGCACGGTAGAGCAAAACTCAGTAAAACAAAAAGTTTTTAATATTGGTAAGCTTATTCACACTACAGAGCCCTCCCACAACAGAAAAACATCATCCACAAACCTGCGATAGAAGCACAGGTGAAGTAAAAAGTCATTATTAGCAAGCACATACTTATTTTCCCATTGTGCCAGGATGATATTGGCATAAGGAATAGTTTTAGGGGTTTAGAGAAAGTAAGAGTTAAAGAAAGGGGAGATGATTTGAGGAATTTTACAGACCAGCCTGAATTATCCTGGACAGGAGGATAGGTCCCCTGGTATTAATGATAGAGTTTCTTTAAGACCACTGTTAAAAGGGAAGGATCTACCCAAAAAGTTTAAATGATTTTTAAATGTAATTGGCAGTGCTTTAATTATTATCTGATTGTGTTTTTGATATAAACCAGTTGTTGTTAGTTTGTTTTATGGTCTGAAGAAGCACTCTTGTAGTGTGAAAATGCTTACCAATGTTAAAAACTTTTTGTTTTACTGAGTTTTGCTGTACTGTGCAGTTTCCATACCTTCCTTTGTTATTTTATTTTGTGATTTGTGGTTGTTATAAGAGATAAATGGTTAATTCCAAGGAACTTCTTTATTCTACTTTTGGACTGTGTTGTTTTTCCTTGGGAGCAAGGGAGAAGGAGTTGACCATGATACTGAACTGAATTATATTCCCGACAGTTTGAACAGTGGTCCGGAGGATTATTTTAATAGGCTGCTACATGTGGAAGTGAATCTGCTGCTGTCCAAAAGGAAAGTGAGCTCAGCATTGACAGAGGAGTCTCAAAAATATAAAGAGGGAGCCTTCTGAGCAGGTATGAAAGAACTAGAGAATGACTTATACAGACTAAAGCATCTGCAATGGCAAAGGTTTTATTTTGAAGGCTGTATGTTCCATCGGGTTATTCCATGTGGCTAAGGGTGTTTAATATGCCCACATATGGAGACACCTACAAGGACGTACTCAATAGATGGCAACAGCTCAATATAGAGCTAAGTTTTGACTATATTTGTTTATTGCTGGAGTTTTTTTGGCCCTATAGAGAAAGAGCTTCTGGACAGTATTAATAAGAAATGATGGCAGCTACTGACATAGTTTTGGGGTGAGTTATGCTTAGTGACTCTAGAGGCAGTGATAGATGATGTGTATCTGTATGAGCAACATTTAAAAACTCAGAAAAATAAGAAACTGAATCGTGATGTTACAGATTTTAGGCTGGGGCATATGTTTTCATGGTCCCGTTCCAGTCAACGAGATCCAGATGATGGTTTAAAGCAGTCTAGGGATGATACTACTCCAGTTGCTAATGGAAGCATTTCAACGAATGAGAGTAGCTCAACTGGTGAAATTGTTCCTGAAAGACAGTCGACTGTCTTATCAGGTGACGAGTTCGAACAGCCCAACCAACCGGATGTTAGGAGGAAGATATAAGCTACCAATCCGTCCTCTTTCCCTTTACCACTACCTATACACTATTCAGTGGTGGGGAACAAACATTGTTCCTTGAGCAGAGGATGGAAAAGACAGAGACTTTCAGGGGATTGAGAACAGCTTGGTCCGATAAGGAAAATGCAAAATTGGAAAGAAATATTTAGTTTGGAAAATTTCTAGTAAAAAGTTGACTCAGTCACAAGAATAGCTGTTGCAGCGAGGACTCTTATTTATTCGTACTCAAAGGTCAGATATTACTGAAACGATAGTGGACTTGAAGAAGTATGTACGTAATGTTATGCTGAAAGGTTTAATGGTAATAACAGCAAAGATGCAAGTTTAAAAAAAACAAGTTTGTATCAACCACAAGTGCATTCTACTTTAGCTGTATTCTGTAAAAAATGTGAGATGGAATTGCATAATGCTACCTATCTTGATATGTGTAGTAAGGTTTTTTTTTAATTTGAGTGAATCAGAAAAAGAAGCCATGACTATGCTACACAATGACTTACAGCTGGTTATTAAACCAGCAGATAAGGGAGAGGCAGTGGTTTTAATAGATTGGCATTTCTATGTTTCGTCTATTTTAAATGATAATGGATGAAAATACATTTGAAACTATAGATAATTCTTATATAGAGGTTATTAAGGCTAGAAGTCATTCAGCATTGGATGATTGTTTTCGCAGTGGTTTGATAACTTTGGAATTGATGAACTATTTTAAAGTTTCTTGCCCTTTGGTCCCATCTTTCAGGGACTTCCTAAGGTTCATAAAGACCAGATCAAACCATTGTTTAGACCTATAGTGTCTGGTAAGGGCTGGTTGATTGAGTCTTTCTCTGTCTTTATAGAGCAAAAGTTGAGACCAGTATTGGACCAAGCACCCTCAGTTTTAAAGGATACTAAACACTTTTTGGAAGATT
The DNA here is from genome assembly GCF_019279795.1 of Protopterus annectens. Classification (NCBI taxonomy): domain Eukaryota; kingdom Metazoa; phylum Chordata; order Ceratodontiformes; family Protopteridae; genus Protopterus; species Protopterus annectens. Next base: position 1,167,520,787 of record NC_056744.1, read on the forward strand.
TAAGTGAGTTTGAGCAGAGGAGGACAAGGTTTTGGTGGCCTGTTAGTTACCATAGATGTGGTCTCCCTCTTTACCTCTATTCCGAAATTGCAAGGGATAGAGTTGGTTAGGGATCACCTTTTGGAAAATGGTGATTATGACAGATGTATGGTAGATTTGCTCACATTGTTCCTAGAAATTGTTCTAGAGAATAATATATTCCTTTTTGAAGGGGATTTGTATTTGCTGCAGGTTGGAGTAGGTATGGGCACTCCATGTGCCAACAACTATGCCAGTGTGGTCCTGGCAAAATGGGAAAACAAGCATGTGCTTGCTAATAATTACTTTGACGTCACCTGTGCTTCTATCGCAGGTTTGTGGATGATGTTTTTCTGTTGTGGGAGGGCTCTGAGATGTAGAATGCAGATATTCTATAAAATCTTGTAACTCCAACTACTTTTTTAAGGTTCACTCTGCATCATTCTTAGAATACTATGGAGTCCTTCGATGTGTGTATCTATAAGGAGCCAGGGATTGGCTTTGGAACTAGTCTTTATAGGAAATCCTGTAGACATAATGGTCTCTTACAACATAATAGTATGCATCCCACTTTTATTTATTTATTTTATTTATTTATTTTACGTTTGTTGACTGGGCTGGTCCAACTGGATAAATGTCCATTTTCAGCAGAGGCCCGGGGAGAAAAGCTCCAATGAACACAGATAGTTATTTTGCATAAGTGATTCTAAAATACAGGTACATCACAAATATTTAGCAATTATTTACATTTCTTTGCATTGCTGTTTGAAGAATCTTTATACATGAAATGATTTGGGAAATAATACAGAAAGATGTTTGTAATGACATGAGGTTAATATATGAAAACACACTCTCTATAAAGGTTAACAGAGGAGCACCTACTTGGTACAGAAAGAGTACCATGTACCCAGCGATAAGTGAGGAAGTTAGTCAGGGTTAGCACAAGGGCATAACCAATGTGTTTTGAGGTATAGTTTCAGTTTGTTTTTAAAAAGTGTTATTGAGGAAAGCAAGGTCAGGTCACTAGGGAGTGAGTTCCAGGTTTTGCCAACAGTGTTAGAGAACAAGGAGTCACCAGCCATATTGTTGGTTTTGCTTATTTATACAAGTAGTTTGTTTGAAGAGCATATGATCTTAAGATTATTGCAGGGGACGATATGGTTAGTAAGTATTAGGGTATTCGTAGGTTGATACAGGATCTTGTGTGCAACTGTTATTTGGTTATAACGTAGTTGGTTTGATAACTCTAGCCATCCTAGTTGTTCTAGATTATGACAGTGATGGGTTCTGAAAGCAGAGCCAGTGACAAATCTGGCAGTATTGTCATAGGAGATTGCTAGCTTGTTAAGGTTATTTTTACTAGAGGAAAGGTTAATTCCAAGGAACTTCTTTATTCTATTATTGTAAGAATGTTTCCATGTCTTGAGGATTCTACACTGTCAAATTTTTCAAGCCCTGGCACCAGTGAACCTATCAGGATTGGGCACTATTTTATCCTGGGACTTGTGGACCCAGCTGTCTTTTTTATTTTTTCACCTACCTCTGTGCATGATATATCCTATATAAAATACAGTGTCTATATCAATGTTGTCTTGGGGAGAGTTTTTGAAAAAGAGGTCCACCACGTGGAGTTACTCACTAAGTCTTGAGGATGAATTATATTCCAGCAATACTACTGTCCTTTTCTTGCTGATTTTATCACCTCTCCATTTTGACCCCTCCTTTGCATATGTGGTCATATTTAGGAAATTCCTGTGTATGATGGAAATTCTGACTGCCTGTTTATTTCTCCTGTCAGTCTTAATTATGTTGAAACCAGGTGGAGTACTTTCATAGGTTCATAGGGGATTGCTAGGCTTATGGCACAAACAGCCTTTACAAGTCTAATCAACAATACCCAGGATATGACAATATTATATCTTAATTCCCCAGATATGGGATGGGGTAGTATCAGGGTAGCGGGTTTTTGGGTGTTGGAGCCCTGAGTCATTTTAAACACTGTCTTTGTCCATGAGGGACATGGGCAATACCCTGGGAGTGAATTTACAGTTCCCTATCCATTTATCCAGCTTATTTTTGAAGAGAGTGAAGGACAGGCCTGTTTTATGAAGATAGGAAGTTTATTTCCATAGACAAGGTAGTCTTTGAGATATGACTCAGTCTCTCTAGCAAGTTGTGTTAGAGTTACAAATTAGGTTCAGGTTCATGGAATACATAACCCTCATATAATTTTCCTTGCAAATATGTAACCTATAAACCAGGGTTGGATTAGAGAATGCCTTGTAGGTCAGGCATAAGTCACCTCTCAATAAACAATATGAGACGGAGTAAAGGGATAGGGTCTGTGAAGACTGGTAGAGATGGGTGAAGGCTGCCAGCTTAGCCAGATAGAATTGTGCAGATAATTCTATCATTTGTAAATATGAATGTTGAACTTAAAACAATGTGGCAACATTGCCATCTGCTGTAAAGAAAGCCAAGTCAAGCATTTCTTGTTGGCCCTTTGAAACTAAAATTATTTCATCACTGACTTTGATGTTTTACAAGTCAGCTCCAGTCTGGCTAAATGAAGGCTTCCTGCCTATTGTTTTAAGGCTAAAGTTAATGACCAGAATTTACACATGGAATGTCCTTTATTGCTCTAAATGTAAAAGAATGTAAATGCAGTTTCTGTCAGCCTGGAAACACCAGGAAAGTGTAAAAGATGATGTAATGTTTTAGCAGAACTGCAGTTTCAATTTAAACAGTGAGAACCAGAAATTATTAAGCATTTTGTCTGACTATCCAACTCACAGCACTGCCTGTTGTTCTATATAAGTAAGTTATTTTAGAAGTGTGTTTTCTTGTAGCAATAGCTAGGAATTAGAAAGCTTAGACCAAGTAGTTTTCTGTGATGTCAGAATTGTACTACTGATTTATTTTAAGTATTTCTGTGTGATCTCTGAACTCCCTTGACTAGCACTGACTGTGTAGTAGAAAGTATTGTCTTGTGGTTTTAATTATTTATTATTAAATATTTTAAAACCTTTTAACTGTGGCTGGTTTGTATAAAGATAATTTAAGCTCTTTAGAGTACTTGTATGCCTTTGGTAAAATTGTACAAAGCCACTCCTTTAGCTTTAGCCCTGGGCTATACTACCAATTGGATAATAATATTGCACAGTAATAATCGGACACCCTTTTAAGGGCCTTTGAGTAGCTGATAATTATTAGCTGGGTGGTTGCAGGGTACTACTGTATAGTCTGGGTAAAAGGGGCACAGCTGGAGAACCTGTACCAGCCTTCCCCAGAAGTGCCTGTGTGGTTGTATAAACTCTTATCTCAAAGTGTGCGTGAGTCAGCTACTTGGGCAGTGACATGAAGCACTGGTTGGACAGCGAGGGTGCTGGAGATTTTAGCTTGCCCAGCTAGGCTGCGATCTGGACCCTATAGCTGTGCCAGTGGGGAGTCTTATTGGGGACCTGGGGAGCAAAGGAGCGACCAGCCCTGTACTGACTGTGATCTCTGTGTGCTCTTAAGGGAAATTGTACTTTACTGTGTGTATTTGTTATCCTTTCCTCATATATGAGACACCCTGTCTGGTATTAATAGTGAGGATTGAGGCTCCTTGATTGCTGGGCCAGGGCATGGGCATCACATATTAATTGGTGGCAGTGGTTGGGATAGCCTCACATATTAATTGGTGGCAGTGATGGGATATCCACATCATATATTAATTGGCAAATACTAATTGGCTTGTAGTGGTGTGGGTAGAGTGAATCCTGTAGCTTGTGTACAGTGAGCTTTGAAGGTGTTTTGTACTCTAAAACAGCCATGCAGTGAATACTCAGAGTTCAGATCACAATTGTTTTATTTCTTTTGTTAGCTTAGTTAGTCAGGGTGAGCAGGCAGCATGTCAGCAGAGGAGTATGGAAAGCTGACAAGGAGCCAGCTAGCAGAGATGTGCCAGGCTATGAGACTGGTGCATGGAAACCTGACTAAGGCAGACCTCATTGCAGCCTTGGTTACAGCTGCATCAGAAAACAGCAACCAGGAGGACAGTCAGACTGGCAGTGGAGATATAATTCCCTCGGAAAATGGACAGCTCAGCCTTTCTGCAGTGGACTTAAAAATCCAGCTGGAGCTAAAGAGACTTGAGTTGGAGGCCAGGCATGTGGAATTAGAAACAAATGAGAGACTGCGACGTTTGCAGGCTGAAGAGAATGAGAAACTGTTACGTCTGCAAGCTGAGGAACAAGAGACAGAGGCAGCATGAGAAGGAGATGCTGCCTCTTCACCAGAGTCATGGAGGTAATGGATAAGGGAGTAACTGGACCCCAGAAGCACAAAAGGTCAGTAAATTTCTTCCACAGTTTAAAGAGCGGGATAATTTTGATAGTTTCAGTCATATGTTTGAGAGGGTATGTAAACAGTATGAAGTTGACCAAGGGCTCTGGGTACGGTTCCTGACCCCCTTACTCCATTGTAAAGCTGTAACTGTTTTATCTAAAATGTCTAACATTGCATGTTTTGATTATACTGCTGTAAAAAATTGTCTGTTAGAACTGTTTAAGTTAACACCTGAAACGTACAGGAAAAAGTTTTGTGAGCATAGATGCAAGGCAGATGAAAGTGTGTGTGAATATGTTGCTGAATTGAGCACTTATTTCCAAAGGTGGGTGAGTGGATGTCAGGTCACCACTTCTGAAGGGCTGGCAGACTTTTCGTGAGGGAAAAAGCCCTTAGCGCTTTGCCTGAGGACATGAGGATCTGGTTAGCTGATAGACAGTGTGCTACTTCAGATGAGTTGGGGAAGAAGGGAGACCTATACCTGGCAAGCAGGGCAGCCCTGCACAGGAAGGGGACCCCCAGTACTGCTCATGGGTCTAAAGGAACCCATGGTGAGCAGCACAGACATCCCCAACAGAATTTGACAGTAGCAGGGGAAGCCACTAGTCCAGGTACACATCCAGGAGCTAGGGTTAAATGTTTTGGATTCAACCAGTGGGGCAATGTGGCACACAGATGCCCACAGAGGCAAGGTGGGGAACCAAAGGTGAGGGAGCCAGTAAGTGGGAAAGACAAAATGCCAATAGTAGGTTGTCTTGAGACAACAGGGGTACTAAACTACCATCCTGCAGATGTCTTGAGAGGGAAGGATTTGGATGAGGCAGTAACATGTGCTTATGCAGTTACACGTGGTCAGGCTAGAAGACAAGCATGTGGGTCTGGTAGCCTGCAGGAGACCCAGATAGACTGCATACTTGCAGCCAGGACTGGTGAGGTGGTTACTTCAGGGAGTGAGATATGCTGTAGCAGTGAGACTGAAGGTGAGCCACAGCTGCTTGTGGGTACTGATGTTCCCTTGGACAGAGTGACTGCAAAGGTAGAGGTGAATAGTAGTACCCAGGCTGACAGTGAGGCACAACTGTCAGAGGATGCCAGACTTCCTGTGGAAGGGGAGCTGGGAAGGGTTACAAGGAGAGAGTTGAGACAGGCTCAGCTCTCAGACCCTACATTGCAAGGCCTGAGGCAGGTAGCTAGGGAGGCACCTGATTCTTAAGGGAAGGGGGAATCTGTATACTGGGACAAAGGGTTACTATACAGAGAGTGGACCCCTGAGGGAGGGCTAGAAGGTGAGAGTGCAGCAGTTGGTAGTGCCTAGAGCCTACCGTCTGGTGCTTCTAGCCATAGCCCATGATATTCTCTTTGTAGGTCATATGGGCATAAAACGTACAAAGAGGCATATTATGCAGAACTTCTATTGGGTTGGAATTTCCAGAGATGTAATAGGGTATTGCAGGACCTGTGAGCAGTGCCAAAAGGTAGGCAAGGCAGGAGACAAGGTGAGAGCTCCTTTGATGCCTTTGCCTGTGATTGAGGAGTCATTTTCAGATGGTAGCTATGGATATTGTGGGTCCTCTGAGTACCTCAAGTTCCACAGGGAAAAATGTATATCCTAGTGGTAGTGGATTATGGTACACGATACCCCAAGGCAGTGGCTTTGACCTCTCTTGTGGCAGAGAAGGTGGCAAATGCTTTGTTAGAGATTTTCAACAGGGTAGGTTTCCCAAAAGAAATACTGACTGACAGAGGTGCTGATTTCATGTTTGACCTGCTGACTTGTCTTTGGAGGTCCTGCAGGAGAATCACATGAAGACTGCATACTTGCAGCCAGGACTGGTGAGGTGGTTACTTCAGGGAGTGAGATATGCTGTAGCAGTGAGACTGAAGGTGATTTAATTTGAGATGAGTGGGAAGGTGAGTGTGAGTTTCACAAGGAGTCTGTTGTGGCATATGTCCTAAACCAAGGCTCATGAAACTCATGGGCTTGGCCCAGGATAACCTGACAGAAGCTCAACAACAGAAAAAGGTGTGGTATGACAGGAATGCTCAAGCTAGAAAGTATGCTGTGGGGCAGCAGGTAATGGTTCTCATTCATGTCAGACACAACAAACTGCAAACAGCTTGGGAGGGACCTTACAATGTGGTAAGAAAGGTAAGTGATGTTAACTACATGGTGGAACTGCTAGGCAGAAGGCAGGGGCACAAATTGTACCATGTTAACATGATGAAACCTTACTATGATAGGGAAGCCCTTGTACTGAGCATTTGCACTGGATTGCAGGAGGGGTCTGAGGGAGATCTAGGGATTGATCTCCTCAGTGAAGCTCAGGCTGACACATCAGTGGAAGTGGTAGCAATGTACTGCAGCTATCTCCTACCCAGGTTCAAGAAATCTAAGCAGTGTTGCAGGAATTTGGGGACATGTTCACTGGGAAAGCAGGGTGCACCCACCTGGTGCAGCACCAGGTGGATACAGTACCCCAAAGGCCTATTAGGCAGGCCCTTATAGGGTGCCTGAGAGAGTGAGACAGACCCTGAGGGAGGAGGTACAGGAGATGTTGGTACTAGGGGTGATTCAAGAGTCCAATAGTCCCTGTTACTCCCCAGTGGTGCTGGTGCCAAAGAAGGATGGCAGTACCAGGTTCTGTGTCTACTACAGGAAATTAAATAGTCACACAGAGTCAGATGCTTACCCCATGCCTAGGACAGATGAGGCCCTAGAGCAGCTGGGTGGGGCTAAGTATCTTACAACCATTGATCTTACCAAGGGTTACTGGCAGGGTGCCCTTGACTCCCAGTGCTAGAGAGAAGTCAGCCTTTGTGACTCCTTTTGGCTTGTATGAGTATACAAAGATGCCCTTTGGGATGAAGAATGCCCCAGTGACTTTCCAAAGGCTGGTAGATAATATCCTATTAGGAACAGGAGGGTTTGCCCTTGCTTACCTATATGATATTGCCATCTACAGCCATTCCTGGCAAGAGCACCTTCAGCATGTCAGGGATGTGGTGGGCAGACTAGAGGTCAGGGTTGACCATTAAGCCGAGCAAATGTCAGGTGGTTAGGGCAGAGGTCTTCTACCTAGGGCATAGAGTAGGGAGTGGTAAGATAAGGCCAGAACCTGCCAAAATGGAAGCCTTTCAGGCATGGCCTGCACCTGTTACTAAAAAGCAGGTGAGGGCATGTTTAGGGACAGCAGGGTACTACAGAAAGTTCATCCCCAGTTATAGGACCATAGCTGCTCCCCCTCACAAACCTGACAAGGAAGAACAGGCCAGATATGGTAGTGTGGACCCCAGCATGTGAGCAGGCATTACAGAGGCTTAAATTTTGTTGTGCAGGTGGATGCTTCAAACCATAGGCTCATAGGTTCATAGGTAGGTACTAGGCTATCTGCCCGAGGGCATTTCTAAGCCTAGCCAGAGTGTGTCGGCTTTCCCCACCCCATTGATTAATTAACTGAGCCTCTGTCAAGCAGAGCCAATGAAGTGATCCCAAGGGTGTATTTTCTGTTACCCATCCACTCGTCAAGGTTTCTCTTGAAGAGTGTTAGTGCGGGGCTCTGCCTAATGTAGATAAGAATTTTGTTCGATAGCATGGGGAGTCTCTGTGACAGGAATCTATCCCTCTAGCATGTTCTATTTATTGTTGTGGTGAGGTTTAGCTCACTAGAGCGTGTGGCTTGCAGTGACTTGGATTTCTTTAGGTGGAGCATGTCCATCAATTCTGAGTTGGACATGGCTTTGTAAGTCAGGCAGAGATCACCTCTGAGTAGGTGATATGCCACTGAGTACAGCCAGAGTTTTTTCAGTCGGTCTGCATAGGACATATGTTTGAGGTCACTAATCCTCTTGGTGAGGTACTTTTGTGGTCTTTCCAGTTGTTGGAAGTGTCTTGTGAGGTACATCCCAAGTGGGGCATTGTACTCTATGATGAGTCTGATGAGTGAAGAGCAGAGGGGCACTATAACCTCTTTATTTCTAGATGCAAACCCTTTAGTAATTAGATGGGCCACATAGAAGGATTTCCTAACTACTTTGGCAATATGTTTGTCAAAGGAGAGATTACTATCTACCTGAGTCCCCAGATCTCTTATTACCTCTTCTGTATTAAGGGGGCTGCCACCTATGTGGTAATTCATGGGTGTTTTATTTTTCCCAACTGGGATGACTATGCATTTTTTGGCATTTAGCTTGAGGCCATGACTTTGACACTAGGTGTCCATCTCAGTAAGGCCTTTTGGGAGGATGTCTATGTTAGCCGGAGAGTCAATTACGGCTCCCAGTTTGCAGTCATCAGTGAACTTGGTTAACCATAGTCCTCCTGTGTTTGCCTATACTTCTGAGAAGTAAATGCCCAACAGTAGGGGTCCCAGGACCGAGACTTGCGGGACACCACTTGTGACTGGTTTAGAGTCGGACCTGGAACCTGCTATTCATACCACGTGAGTTCTGTCCATAAGCCAATTGGCAACCCATCTTGTGACATAGGGGTTTATGTTCAGGCTGGTGAGTTTTTCTATAATACCTGAGTGAGGAATGGTGTCAAATGCCTTGGTGAAGTCAAGGTAGGCTGTGTGAACCACCTTTCCCTCATCTATGGCCTTGGTGACTGTCTCAAAGAAGTCAACCAGGATTAGTAGGCATGATCTGCCCTTAACAAAGCTGAACTGTGTCAGGTCAAGTGTTTGGAGGTTCCCAATGTCTTTGTTAATGAGTACCATGATGATGTGCTCCATAGCCTTGCAGACCAGGCCAGTCAGGCTTATGGGGCGATAGTTACCTGGGTCAGTTGTGGTCCCTCCTTTGTGGAGCGGAATAACAGTTGCTGTGTGCCATTCTATGGGCACATAGCCTATGGAGAGGCTGAGGTTGAACAGCATGTTTAGGTGGGGGGTTAGTTCGTTCTGTAGTTTGTGCAAGACGCATCCTGGGACACCATCTGGCCCCTTTGACCCTGTGTTTTTGGCTTTTGAAAGGGCTGTTTTCACCTGTGTGTCTGTGATTTTCAGGACACTACATGTTTTGGGTATTGTTGTGGGCCCTTTTGGAGGTGAGAGGAGGGGGTGAAGTTTGCACTGAGTCTATCTGCCAGGATGTTGGCAATATCAGTAGGTTCAGTATATTTTGTGCTATTTTGCACTAGCTCAGAGCATATCTGTGAGTTGCCACTTAGATTCTTGACATAGCTAAAGAAGGCTTTATGGTTATCTTTCAAATCCTTGGCTATTTTTCTTTCGAAGTTAGCCTTGGATGTTTTTATGAGGGACCTTAGTTTCTTACTGATACTGATCAGGGATGTCTTTCTTTCTTGGGATTTGCTTTATTTCTGAACTAGTTTCCTCCTTTTATTGTATAATCTGTTTATGGCAGGGGTCCACCAGACTGGTTTCCTTCTCTTAGGGGAGCGAGTCTTGGTTTTGCTAGGGATGGCATGATCCATGCATCCTTGTAGGTGCTCATAGAGTGCATTTGTAAAGGATTCTGCATCTTGGGCAGCATTATCTTTTAGCGTGGGGGCTGTGAAACTTACCACCTCTGTCTTAAGTGAGGTGAAGTTTGCTTTAGAAAAGTTTTTCACTGTGGTTTCCTTGGTTGGGGGTGGTGGTGGGGTGTGGACATCCAGAGTGATTAGTTTATGGTCTGATCTAACCAGTGACAGGTTGACCTCTGGTGCAGAACACCTGTCGCCCATGTTGGTGATGACCAGGTCCATTATGTTTTCACCTCTGGTAGGGGAGTTTACCAGCTGATCCAGGGCATTTGAGTTGATAAATTCCAGGAAGCGCTGAGCCTGGAAGTTTGTACTCAAGTAGTTTTCCCTGTTAATGGTAGGATAATTGAAATCACCCAATATCAGGGTGTTTGGTTAGACCTTCATGTTTTCCAGTGTTTCCAGAAAGGCAGAGTGGTGGTCCTGGGAAATGGAGGGTGATCTGCAGTAGGCCACAATTTGCATTGCAGATTTGCCCGATGTTCATTGCACATGGATGGTCTCAGAGGTATCATGCTACACCACTAACCTGGAGGTGTAGGTATCCTTGATGAATATGGATACACCCTCTCCTTTTGTGTTTCAGTCCATGTTCTGTGGCGAAAATTTGTGTTATGAGTTGTAGCACAGTAGTGCTGGAGTGCTCTTTTGAGCCTTGAACCAGGTTTCAGTTACTGCACAGATGTCGATGTTCTCCATACTGAGGAGTGCTTTGAGCGCATGCATTTTGAGATTTAAACTCCTGGCGTTGAGTGGCATAACCCTAATATTTTTATTTGTGCCGTTTATGGAGGTGGGTTTGACTTTTGACCCTTGCCTAAAAACGGCACTATGGAGGCAGCAAGAGCCTTGGCCAGTATTCGAAAGCCTAGGGGTGACAGGTGCAAGACATCTCTTGTGAAGCAACACGGCTTGTTGAGCATGCCGTCCCAGGCTGACAGACACTGGATCCTCTTTGAATGACACCAGAAGCTTAGCCAATTGTTGAAACTGATCAATTTTTCTCTATACTGAGGTATCATTCTTGGTGAGGGCAGGATGCTACTCAGGATCAGGGTCTTACCCGTCTGGGCTACATGATCAGAGAGCTTTTCCATGTCTCTTTTCATGTAGTCCAGGGAGGTTCTGGAGTGACCTGAGTGTTTGTGTTATGTGGCGGATTCTGGCTCCTGACAGGCAGCTAACAGTAACCTTCTCCTTGTCCAGCCTAGTGAGTGGGACGTCAGTGTGCCTGACTATACAGTCACCTATTACTAGTGTGTTAGGTATAGGTTCATAGGTTCATAGGTTCATACTAGGCTATCTGCCCTAGGGCATTTATAAGCCTAGCCAGAATGTGTTTGGCTTTCGCCACCCATTTTAAATTTATTTTGCTATGCCCTTTTTCGAGGTTAGTATACTGTGCCTCTGTCTAACAGTGACACAGAAGTGATACCCGGGGTAAACCTACGATCTCCCATCCACTCATCAAGATTCCTCTTGAAGAGAGTCAATAAGGGACTCTGCCTAACCTGAACTGGGATTTTATTCCAGAGTGGAGGGAGCCTCAGGGTTATGAATCTGTCCCTCCACCATGTCCTATTTATTTCAGTGCTGAGGTTCAAGTATCTCGGTAGCGTGGCTCGATGGGATTTGGATTTTCTGAGGTGCAGCATGTCCATTAATTCCAGGTTGGACATGGCTACTGCCAGGGCACAGATGCCCTCACTGAACAGGCGGTATGCCACTGAGTAGAGCTGGAGTTTCTTTAACCGGGCAGCATATGGCATCTGTTTGAGCCCTTTGATCCTCTTGGTCAGGTACTTTTGGGGTCTTTCCAGTTGCTCCAGGTGTCTGATAACGTACATCCCAAAAGGGCATTGTACTCAATTATGGGCCTGATGAGGGATGAGTAAAGAGGCACATGACCTCCCTGATCTAGATGTGAATCCCTTCATGATTAGGTGGGCTATATAAAATGTTTTTCTAACCACTTGCCACGTGGTTGTCAAATGAGAGATTGCTATCAACTTGGGTCCCCAGGTCCCTAATTACTTCTTCTGTACTTAATGGATTACCACCTATGTGGTAATTTGTGGGCACTTTGTTTTGCCAAAGGGATGACTATACACTTTTTGGCATTTAGCTTGAGGCCATGGCTCTGGCACCAGTTGTCTGTTTCTATGAGGCCCTTTTGGAGGATGCTTGTGTCAGGTGGAGAGTCAATTATGGCGCCCAGTTTGCAGTCATCTGCGAACTTGGTCAGCCACAGTCCTTCCGTGTTGGCCTGTACCTCCAAGAAATATATACCGAACAAGAGAGGTCCCAGGACTGAGCCTTGTGGGACACCACTTGTAACTGGTTTGGAGTCTGACATGGCTCCAGCAATTCTAATCATGTGGGTTCTGTCCTTGAGCCAGTTTGCAATCCATCTAGTGACATAGGGGTTTATATTTAAGCTGGTGAGCTTATCTATAATGCCCGAGTGGGGTATTGTATCGAAGACTTTTGCGAGGTCCAGGTAGGCTGTGTGGACCACCTTCCCTCGTCAATGGCCTTGGTGACTGTTTCAAAGAAATCAACCAGGTTTAAGAGGCAGGATCTGCCCTTAACAAAGCCGAACTGGGTAGGATCCAGTGTCTGTAGGTCCCCAATATCTTTATTTATGAGGTCCATGATGATCCTTTCCATAGCTTTGCAGACCAAGCTAGTCAGGCTTATGGGGTGATAGTTTCCAGGATCCGTTGAGGCACCACCTTTATGGAGAGGGACCACTGTTGCTGTACGCCACTCTTTGGGCACATATCTTGTAGTAAGGCTGAGATTGAACAGTAGTTTTATGTTTGGGTTTAGCTATTCTTGGAGTTCATGTAGGACGCAGCCTGGGACACCGTCTGGTCCCATCGATGCTGTGGTTTGCTTTGGAGAGGGGCTCTTACCTGAGCATCTGAGATGTCAGGGGCAGCACTCTGCTGGGCTAGATATTTGCCCTTTGGTGGGAGAAGTTTGCGCTGAACCTGTCAGCTAGGATGTTGGCAATGTCTGTGGGTTCTGTGTATTTTTTGTCATTTTGGACTAATTCTGAGCATATCTGGGAATTCCCACCCAGGTTCCTAACATAACTAAAGAAAGCCTTGTGATTATCCTTAGTGTCCTGTGCAATTTTCTCTCGAAGCTGGCCTTAGACAATTTTATGAGTGCCCGTAGTTTTTTGCTAATACTGATCACTGATGCCTTCCCTTTTTGGGATTTTGCTCTATCATTTAGTAGCTTCCTCATTCTATTGTATAGTTTGTTTATGGCCGGGGTCCACCAGACAGGACGTCTGCCTTTGGAGGATTGGGTTTTGGTTTTATTTGGGATCGCATGATCCATGCATTCCTGAAGGTGTTCATAGAATGCGTTTATACAGGATTCTGCGGTCTGGGCCATATTTTCCACAGGCCCGGGGGCTTTGAAGGATTCTACCTCAGTTTTGAGGAGTGTGAAATTTGCTTTAGAGAAGTTTTTCACGTTGGTTTTCTGGGCAGGGGGTGGGGTCGGGATGTGAATATCCAGCGAGATTAGTTTATGGTCTGATCTTACCAGTGAGGGATACGCTTCTGGTCTGGAGCATAGAGTCCCCATGTTGGTGATGATCAGGTCCAGTATGTTTTCCCCTCTTGTGGGAGTGGTAACAAGTTGTTCCATAGCATTTGAGTTTATAAATTCTAGGAACCTTTGGGCTAGGGTGTTGGAGCTAGAGTAATGCTCCCAGTCTATGTTTGGGTAGTTGAAGTCACCCAATATAATGGTGTTTGGAGAGACCTTCATATTTTCCTGTGTTCTCAGGAATGCCGAGTGGGGTTCCTGGGTTTGGGAGGGTGGTCTGTAGCAGGCTATAAACTGGAAGGCAGTTTTACCCACTGTTAGTTGCACATGGATAGTCTCTGATGCTTCGTGCTTTGCCACCAACCTGGAGGTGTGGGTATCTTTGATGAATATCGATACTCCCCCTCCTTTTGTGGTTCGGTCCAAGTTTTGGGGCCAAAAAGCATGGTATGAGGTATAACCTGGTAGTGCTGGGATGCTCTCGGGAGCCCTGAATCAGGTTTCTATTACTGCACAGATATCGATGTTCTCCATGCTAAGGAGAGTTTCGAGTGCGTGCATCTTGAGGTTTAGACTTCTGGCGTTGAGTAGCGTTACTCTTTGTTTCTTATCCCTTGTGATACCTATGGAGGTGGGTTTGTCTTTGAGCCTTGCCTAAAAAGACACTATGGGGTAGCAAGAGCCTTTGCCAATATCCGAAAGCCCAGGGGTGACAGGTGCAAGCCGTCCCTAGCGAAGCATCGTGGCTTGTCGAGCATATCATCCCAAGCTGACAGGCATTGGATCCCCTTTGAATGACACCAGTACTTAAGCCAATTGTTGAAATTGATCATCTTGTCTTCATATTGTGGCATCATTCTTGGTGAGGGTAAGATGCTACTCAAGGTCAGGGTCATACCGGCCTGGGCTACATGCTCAGAGAGCTCCTCTGTGTCTCTTTTCATGTAGCCCAGGGAGGTACATCTCAGGTCATTCACACCAGCATGGACAATGACCGAGTCATATTTGTACTTGCCTTGGAGTGCCCTGAGTGCTTGTGTTATGTGGCGGATCCTAGCACCCGACAGGCTGCTCACCGTGACCCTCTCCTTGTTCAGCCTGGAGAGCTGTGCACATTGATTTTGTGTTTTATGTGTTGTCTGGTTGGTGACGGGAGGTGCAGGTTTTTTGGGGGTCTGCTTTGGAGCTCTCGGATGCTTTTGCAGGTTTTTATTTAGAGCGTCCGAGTATGATTTAGTGCATTTATGTGTATTTTTTCCAGTGCTGGTTTAGTAGGTCTATGTGAGGCTGGAGGTGTGGTGCAAGTGTTAACCTTCTTCTCATGACTGTCTGTTCCAGTCTTGGGTGGAGGGACCTTAGCCTCCAGTTTGTCTGTATAACTGCATCTCTCATATATGTTAGTGTTTTGTGGTAGGAGGAGAGGGCTGTCTGTGTACATGAGGCAGTTGTAACATTGCCTCAGGATACACAGGTTCGCCAGCTGGACTGGAGAGTACACCTGAAGTTGCCCTTTGGTCATGCCTGAATAGTAGGGTGAGCTGCTTAGTCACCTGGTTGGTGAGGGGTGGATAAAGAGCCTTGCCCTGCTGGATAATCAAGTGTTGGGGTATATTAGTGCTTGCTATTAGGTTTGAGCAAGTGCTAGACTGTAGGATTCTTTTTCAGTGCTTAGGTTGAGAGACTAGTTTCAAGGGAAAAACTGAAGAGGAGACTTAGTGGAGCCGGGAATAATTTAACCGTAGCTAACCAGTGCTGCCCAGCGCGCAAAACCGTGCAAACGTGGTTTTTAAACTACTAACTTCTGGGATGGAACCACTCCTCCAGGGACAGATGGCTGCTCAAAGTTCCCCTCTCTCACAGGTGAACAGAGAAACTTCCCTCTATCCAAGTAAGGTACGGGCAACTCAGAAACTTGTAACATAGCCTTGAATTCAGCACTAGCCTGAAAACTGGACTGTACTAGCTTAGAAGGATTGGAAACATATAATGTTTTTTTTTTTTTGTGTTTGTTAGAAAAGATAAGGCAAAAACAATAAAAAGTACACTTAAAACAGCTTTAAATGACTACAAGCTATCAGAAAAGGCTATTGTAATTTAGTGTGTAGCCTACAACAGTTAAACAAATTATTTAAACAAAAAACGACTTTTTAAAAGTGCAGGCAGTCAGATAAGTACAATATGTGAAAAAAAACAAGCTTTTAAATCACAATAAATGCTGGAAAATCAGTGTTTAGTTGGAAAACAGTTAAGTACAGCCAGAAAATACAGAAAACTGATACTTATTCACTCCAAAGACTCTCTTTTAAGCTAGAAGGCTTGTATCAGTTTAAGGCTTTCTAGTGCTTTCCAGTAGGTTAGTTACAGGAACGATGGGAAACAAGTGCAGATGTGGTCTTTTAAACCAGAAAGTTGAAAGAGATGGACAGCTTCCCAAATTATCAATAAACTACAATTCCTGGGCCAAGAACCACTCCTCTTGTGGTAGACAGGTACCTAGTACTTACCACTCCCACTGATAAGCTAGAAGGCTTAACTTCAGCTTAAAGGCTTGGGGGGCTCAGAAGCTTACAAACAGTCCTGGATACAGCAAATCTGTACCTGGACTAGACTAGATACTGGAAAGGTGGAGATCAAGTGCAAACACGGGCTTTCAAACCAGAAAGTTGAGAGAGATGGAAAAACTGCCCAAACGGCCAATAAACTACAATTTCTGGGCCAGAAGTACTCCTCTTATGGTAGATAGGCTAACTAGTGCTTACCACTCCCACTTATAAGCTAGAATGCTTCCCTCCAACACAGAAAGGTTTCCGGAGCTCAGATACTTACTAACAGTCCTGGATACAGCAACTCTGTATCTGGACTAGGCTAGTTACAGGAAAGGTGGGAAACAAGTGCAAGTGCGGCTTTTAAACCAGAAAGTTGAAAGAGATGGGAAAAAACTGCCCATACGGCCAGTAGCTACAATTTCTGGGCCAGGAACCACTCCTCTTGTGGTAGATAGGCTATCTAATGCTTTCCACTCCCACTGATAAACTCGAAGGCTTCCCTCCAACACAGAAAGGCTTGAGGGGCTCAGACGCTTACCAACAGTCCCGGATACAGCAAGTCTGTATCTGGACTAGACTACTTACAGGGAAGGCAGGAAACAAGCGTAAATGTGGCTTTTAAACCAATAGAGATGGGAAAAAAATGCTCAAACAGTCAATAAGGTACAAGTTCTGGGCCAGGAGCCACTCCTCTTGTGGTAGATAGGCTGCCTAGTGCTTACCACTCCCATTGGTAAGCTAGAAGGCTTCTCTCCAACACAGAAAGGCTTGGGGGGCTCAGATGTTTACCAACAATCCTGGATACAGCAATTCTGTATCTGGACTAGGCTAGTTACAGGAAAGGCAGGAAATAAGCTCAAGTGCGGCTTTCAAACCAGAAAGTTAAAAGAGATGGAAGAAAACTGTCCAAAACAGCCAATAGCTACAGTTTCTGGGCCAGGGACCACTCCTCTTGTGGTAGGTAGGCTACCTAATGCTTACCACTCCCACTGATAAGCTGGAAAGCTTCTCTCCAACACAGAAAGGATTGTGGGGCTCAGAAGCTTACAAAGAGTCCTGGATACAGCAAATATGTACCTGGACTAGACTAGTTACAGGAAAGGCAGTAAACAAGCACAAACACCAGCTTTTAAATCGGAAGGTTGAAAAAGATAGAAAAGCTTCCCAAACGGCCAAAAAACTATAATTTCTGAACCAGAAACCTCTCCTCCTGTGGTAGATAGGCTATATAGTGCTTACTGCTCCCACTGATAAGCTAGAAGGCTTCCCTCCATCACATAAAGGCTTGGTGAGCTCAGGAGCTTACAAACTGTCCTGGTGGACTAGACTAGTTACAGGAAAGGCAGGAAACAAGCTTAGAATTTTTTTTTTTACAGAAAAGCAGCTAAAACAGCAGTACATATAATTTAAATGCAGTGCAGGCTAGCACAAATGTGTAGCAATATTACGGCAAATACAGTTTAATTAAATGCAATTAAATTAACAAATGACTAAAGAACAAGTGCAGAAGGCATTATTTCAGCGGAGATTAAATTAGAAGGCTACTAACAAGCAGTAATAAGTGCAGAGTAAGACTGAACAGATAACACACAGAACAGCAACTAAGACAGTTACAGTAAGAACAGCTGAATAAAGTATATATATATATATATATATATATTTATATATATATATATATATATATATATTTTTTTTTTTTGAGGGAGAGAACACAGCAGGATTAAGAGGTTACAGGGGTTGTCCTTCCCAAATGCTCCCTTTGTACACAGTAGGAGTGCCTGAAATCTGAATATGATCTCACTGCATTCAGTTGAGTGAGCAAATGAGATGGGCCTAGAAGGAGTATCCAAATACAAATTTAGAAGAGGGGCAGACAGTTTCAAAGCCAACAAGATTACCACCTAAACAGGAACAGGGAGGGTGGGTGAGAAACACAGTGGAGACAACAAGGGACAGAAACAATACAGCACCACTACAAATAATACGCAAATGTATAAATACAGCACAGTGCAAATTAAGTTGCAAAAAGTGTACTTAACAGTTTGGAATAGATTCCAACTCTGTTCACAGCAAATCTATCAGCTTTCCACCAGTTCACAGAAATGCAGTCTGTATTGGAATTACAGCAATGAAAATACACATCAAGCAATGACTAACAGCTAGGATGTGGGCTGGCTCAACAACCCCCTACTTGATACTAGCTTCTGAGCTACCCTAAGTACAGCCACATGGGGTGCGGGCTGTACTTACCCAGATTTCCTCAGAGGTGGAAAGTACCCAGTGGTTTATCTCAGTCGTAGGCTCCAATCCATGGAGGAATGCTATGCCATTGTAGAAAAGGAATGTCTAGCCATAGTGTGGGCATTGCAGAAACTCCAGCCTTATCTGTATGGAAGGAAATTCACTGTTATGACAGATCACAACCCCCTAATATGGTTAAACAGAGCCAGTCAGCAAAATGCCAAGTTGCTAAGATGGAGTCTGGGGTTGCAAGCATATGATATGTCAGTGCAGCACCACAGTGGGAGTTGCAGTGCCAATGCAGATGAGCTGTCAAGATAGGGAATTGGCTATGTATACTCAGATAGACCTAACCCTCTCAAGCAGTGTTTCTCAAGGGTCACTTGAAAAACTAGCTTGAGTTCTCCGGGGGGGGGGGGGGGGGATGTGAAGACTGGTAAAGATGGGTGAAGGCTGCCAGCCTAGCCAGATAGAATTGTGCAGATAATTCTATCATTTGTAAATATGAATGTTGAACTTATAACGATGTGGCAACATTGCCATCTGCTGTGAAGAAAGCTAAGTCAAACATTTCTTGTTGGACCTTTGAAATTAAAATGATTTCATCACTGCCTTTGATGTTTTACAAGTTGGCTCCAGTCTGGCTAGATGAAGGCTTCCTGCCTATTGTTTTAAGGCTAAAGTTAATGATCAGAATTTACATGCGGAATGTCCTAAATGCAGTGTCTGTCAGCCTGGGAACACCAGGAAAGTATAAAAGATGATGTAGTGTTTTAGCAGAACTGCAGTTTCAATTTAAACAGTGAGAACCAGAGATTATTAAGCATTTTTGTCTGACTACCCAACTCACAGCACTGCCTGTTGCTCTATATAAGTAAGTTATTTTAGAAGTGTGTTTTCTTGTAGCAATAGCTAGGAATTAGAAAGTTAAGTGTTTTTCTGTGATGTCAGAACTGTACTACTGATTTATTTTAAGTATTTCTGTGTGATCTCTGAACTCTCCTGATTAGCACTAACTGTGTAGTAGAAAATATTGTCTTGTGGTTTTAATTATTTATTATTAAATATTTTAAAACCTTTTAACTGTGGCTGGTTTGTGTAGAGATAATTTAAGCTCTTTAGAGTACGTGTATGCCTTTGGTAAAATTGTACAAAGCTACTCCTATAGCTTTAGCCCTGGGCTATACTACCAATTGGATAATAATATTGCACAGTAATAATTGGACACCCTTTTAGGGGCCTTTGGGTAACTGATAATTATTGGCTGGGTGATGGCAGGGTACTACCGTTTAGTCTGGGTAAAAGGGTCACAGCTGGAGAACCTGTGCCAGCCTTCCCCAGAAGTGTCTGTGTAGTTGTATAAACTCTTATCTCAAAGTGTGTGTGTGTGTGTGTGTGTGTGTGTGTGTGTGTGTGTGTCAGCTACTTGGGCAGGGACATGAAGCACTGGTTGGACAGAGAGGGTGCTGGAGATTTTAGCTTGCCCAGCTAGGCTGAGATCTGGACCCTATAGCTGTGCCAGTGGGAGACAATTCAGGACCTGCGACCAAGGGAGCAACCAGCCCCAGACTGACTGTGATCTCTGTGTGATCGTAAGGGAAATTGCACTTTACTGTGTGTATTTGTTATTCTTTCCTCATATATGAGATGCTCTCTCTGGTGTTACTGGTGAGGATTGAGGCTCATTGATTGCTGGGCCAGGGCATGGGCATCACAGGGCTTTAGTCGGCCTGCATAAAACATGTCTTATGCTTTGTATTTTTTAGTGAGAAGCCTCTGGGGCTGCTGCAATTGGTGTAAATGCCTGGTTAGATACATGCAGAAGGGAGCATTATGCTAGATTATGGGCTTAATGAGAGCTGAATACAATGGCAATATGGCTTTCTTTGATTTTGATGCCATGCCTTTACTTGTAAGTTGAGCCACAAAGAAGGATTTCCTCACTATCAAAGCTACCTGGTGGACATACATTATTTTACGATCTAGCGGTGTTCCTAGGTCTCAATGGGTCTACTTTTAGGGGTGTGGTATCAATATTATAATTTGCAGGGATATCAGATTTACCAAAGGGTATGCTTATGTATTTTTTAGCATTTAGTCTCAGACCATGGTTTTGGCACCATTTGTCATTTTAGGCTTGTTTGTAGCATGTTGACATTGTTTGGGATTCAGTAATTGCTCCCAGCTTACAATCATCAGCGAACTTGGTGAACGAGAGGTCCCTAACATTGGCCTTCACTTCAGAGAAATATATACCAAAAAGGTGGGGTTCCAACACTGAGCACTGTAGGACACCACTAGTAGCAGGTTTCTTACTGGAAGTGGATTCACCTATCCATACAACATGTGCCCTGCCATTGAAGCAGTTGGCTATCCATCTGATGCTGTAGGGGTTTATACCTAACTCAGTAAGTTTATCTATGATCCCATGAGGGAAAGTGTGTCAAAAGCTTTGACCAGATCTAGATAAGTGGTGTGTACTGTTTTACCCTCATGCATAGCACTGGACACTTTCTCAAAGAAGCCCACCAGATTGAGCATGCAAGACATCCCTTTGAAATTACCAAATTGGGTCTGGTCCGGTGTCTGGAGAGTTCCTGTGTCATTATCGATCAGGTCCAAGATAATTCTTTCCATGGTCTTGCAGATAAGAATGGTCAAGCTTATTGGTCTGTAGTTCCCTGGGTCAGTTGATGGTCCTCCCACTTGTGCAGAGGGATAACTGTTGCAGTCCTCCATTCCTCTGAGACAAAGCCTGTCCAGAGGCTGTGGTTAAAGAGGATTTCTAGTGGCCATGGTAGATTCTGTTTTATGTTGTTTAAGAAGCATTCTGGAATGATGCTGGGACCCATGGAAGCTGTGCTTTTGTCTTTACTGAGTGCAGTAGGGACTTGTTTCCTTGTAATGACCAGTAGTGGGATGGTTGCGGGTATCTATTTTGATGTTGTAGGAGGTGATGTGGGGAGAAGTTTGAAATGTTAGCAAGCAGGTTTGCTATAGTTTTAGGATGGATATAAGTGTTACTGTTCTTGATTAACTCAGCACATTTCTGAGCATTTTCCCTTGAGATTACAAATATAATAATAAAAAAAAACTTATGGTTATCTTTCACCTGGGAGGTTATCTTTGCCTTTGGCAGACTTGACCAGCTCTCTGATTTGCTTCTTTCCACTGGCAAGTGTCTTTTTGCACTGTTTTGTGTGTTCCTTCATGGCTTTGGAGAGGAGTTTTTTCCTTTTGTTGAATAGCCTGTTTATGCTAGGTGTCCACCAGAGTGGTTTATTTTTGCCTGTAATCATATATTTGATTCAGACAGGTACTGCCTCCTCTATACAGTTATGAATATGGTTGTGGAGTGCTTTGTGTACAGCTCAAAGTAGGGGTCAGTGTCATCCAGGTTTGGAGGAGCTTGGAAGTTTACTAAGCTGTCACCTAGTTTGAGGTAATTGGCCTTAGCAAAGTTCTTAGCAGGTTTAGAGTTTGATGGGGATTCTAGGTTAGTTTTTATACTAAAGAAGATCATTTTGTGGTCAGATCTTACCAAGGAGGAGTTAGTGCATAGGAGAGAGTTACATCCCCCCATATTCATGAGTACTAGGTCTAGGATATTTGTGCCTTTATTTGGGGAGCTAGTTGCTCTAGGGTGTTTGTGTTGATGAAGTCCAAAACCTCTGTGCAAGTGAATTATGGGTGTTATAAGTCTCCCAGTTTAAGAAGGGATAGTTAAAGTCACCCATAAGTATGGTGTTAGGCTGAATGTTAAGAGATTCTGGTAGGCCTAGGTAGAAGGTGTGTTTTCCAAACTCATGTTGGGGATCTGTAGCTATCAAGGATATGACAGGTGGTCACACCTATGGTTAATGGGGCATAAAGCAGCTCAAACAAGTATGTTGTTGAACCAGCCTAGCAGTTATAAACACAGAGACATTTCCTCCCATTGTTTTACCCTGTGCTGAGGGCAATCAAAATGTATGAAAGAGCTTGTAGCCTTTCATAGCTAGCTTGCATTCCATGGTTCTGAACTGTGTTTCTGTGAATGCACATATGTCTGCATTCTCCAGGGTGAGGAAGCTTCCAAAGAGTGCTGTTTTTACTTAAACTCCTAGTACTGAGCAGCACTACCTATACGTAGTCATAAGTGATTTTTGTTATATTGAGGGGGTTTAACAACTTGGCATGGCATAAAAATGGCACTGTGGGGTTAAATAAAGTTTTTGCCAGTATTCAGAAGCCAAGTGGTAACAAGTGCAAACCATTTCCATCAAAAAATTGTGCTTTGTCGATCATGTCTCTCCAGGATGACAGATATTGGATCCCCTTGTTTTGACACCAAAAACAAAGCCAGTTGAAATAAATCATATTTTACTAGTACTGTAGCATCATCCTTGGTGAAGTAGGATGCTACTCGAGGCGAGATTCATACCCACCTGGGGCACATATTCAGAGAGCTCCATCATGTCTCTCTTCATATAGTCCAGTGAGGTATGTCTTAGGTTGTTTTCACCCACGTGGACTATGACCATGTCATACTGGAACTTGTGGTTTAAAGACATTAATTAATGCATGTATGATCTAGTGGATTCTGGCACCAGACAGACAGCTGACTATAATCTTCTCCTTGTTCATCCTGGTAAGGGGGCCATCAGTATGTCTTACAGCAGAATCCCCAATAACTAGAATTTTTGGCTGTGTTGTGTGTTGGGCTTGGAAGTATGGCTACTATGATTTGTTATGTTACAATGAGTTTTGTGTTGTGTGAGGTGCCGTCTTCTTTGAGTGTGTGCAGGGCCACTGAGAGATGCTTTTAGGAGGTCTTAAAGGTTTGGGTAGATATACAAATGAGTACCTAAGTGTTGGTAGTGAGTGTTTTGGGTGTAACGCTGACAACCTGGCTTGTATTTTTTGTGCATGTTTGTGAGAGCTTTGCCTCCAGTGACATTGTGTGTCTACATCTCTCCCACACTGTGTTTGTCTGTTCTAAAGTTAAATGGTTATTAGAGAACACGAGGCAGTTACTACACTGCCTGATGATGCCCATATCCACTAGGCCAGAAGCAGAGATGACAGATAATTATCTACCCATTATTCAGATCCTTAGTAGACGGAAAAGAGTAGGGAAGAGTCACTTAAAGGTCTAAGTGGGAGTGTTCAGTAGTATACTATTTGATGACCTGCATGGTGCTGCCCTCTGCACAAACTGGCAGCTGTTCAAACAGCTATAAATAGGGGGAGACTATAGACAGTGTTTCTTAAAGAGGATTTTACACTGAGGATGTCTGCTTATATACAAGGCACATGTAACTTCTATACGTTTATACTATAGGGATGAAAAGCTTTTACACAGATTCGCTAGGGACGGCTTGCACCTGTCACCCCTGGGCTTTCGGATATTGGCAAAGGCTCTTGCTACCCCCATAGTGCCTTTTTTAGGCAAGGCTCAAAAGACAAACCCACCTCCATAGGTATCACAAGGGATAAGAAACTAAGAGTAATGCTACTCAACGCCAGAAGTTTTAACCTCAAGATGCACGCACTTGAAACTCTCCTTAGCATGGAGAACATCGATATCTGTGCAGTAACAGAAACCTGGTTCAGGGCTCCCAAGAGCACCCCAGCACTACCAGGTTATACCTCATACCATGCTTTTCGGCCCCAAAACTTGGACCGAACCACAAAGGAGGGAGTATCAATATTCATCAAAGATACCCACACCTCCAGGTTGGTGGCACAGCACGAAGCATCAGAGACTATCCATGTGCAACTAACAGTGGGTAAAACTGCCTTCCAGTTTATAGCCTGCTACAGACCACCCTCCCAAACCCAGGTACCCCACTCAGCCTTCCTGAGAACACTGGAAAATATGAAGGTCTCTCCAGACACCATTATATTGGGCGACTTCAACTACCCAAACATAGACTGGGAGCATTACTCTAGCTCCAACACCCTAGCCCAAAGGTTCCTAGAATGCATAAACTTAAATGCTATGGAACAACTTGTTACCACTCCCACAAGAGGGGAAAACATACTGGACCTGATCATCACCAACATGGGGACTCTATGCTCCAGACCAGAAGTGTATCCCTCACTGGTAAGATCAGACCATAAACTAATCTCACTGGATATTCACATCCCGACCCCATCCCCTGCCCAAAAAACCACAGTGAAAAACTTCTCTAAAGCAAATTTCACACTCCTCAAAACCAAGGTGGAATCCTTCAAAGCCCCCGGGCCTGTGGAAAATATGGCCCAGACCACAGAATCCTTTATAAATGCATTCTATGAACACCTTCAGGAATGCATGGATCATGCATTCCCAAATAAAACCAAGACCCAATCCTCCAAAGGCAGACGTCCTGTCTGGTGGACCCCAGCCATAAACAAACTATACAATAGTAGGAGGAAGCTACTACATGATAGAGCAAAATCCCAAAAAGGGAAGGCATCACTGATCAGTATTAGCAAAAAACTATGGGCACTCATAAAATTGTCTAAGGCCAGCTTCGAGAGAAAAATTGCACAGGACACTAAGGATAATCACAAGGCTTTCTTTAGTTATGTTAGGAACCTGGGTGGGAATTCCCAGATATGCTCAGAATTAGTCCAAAATGACAAAAAATACACCAAACCCACAGACATTGCCAACATCCTAGCTGACAGGTTCAGCGCAAACTCCCCTCCCCACCAAAAGGGCAAATATCTATCCCAGTAGAGTGCTGCCCCCCTGACATCTCAGATGCTCGGGTAAGAGCCGCCCTCTCCAAAGCAAAAAACACAGCATTAGTGGGACCAGACAGTGTCCCAGGCTGCGTCCTACATGAACTCCAAGAAGAGCTAAACCCAAACATAAAACTACTGTTCAATCTCAGCCTTACTACGGATATGTACCCAAAGAGTGGCGTACAGCAACAGCGGTCCCTCTCCACAAAGGTGGTGCCTCAATGGACCCTGGAAACTATCGCCCCATAAGCCTGACTAGCTTGGTCTGCAAAGCTATGGAAAGGATCATCATGGACCTCATAAATAAAGATATTGGGGACGTACAGACACTGGATCCTACCCAGTTCGGCTTTGTTAAGGGCAGATCCTGCCTCTTAAACCTGGTCGACTTCTTTGAAACAGTCACCAAGGCCATTGACGAGGGGAAGGTGGTCCACACAGCCTACCTGGACCTCACAAAAGCCTTCGATACAATACCCAACTCGGGCATTATGGATAAGCTCACCAGCTTAAATATAAACCCCTATGTCACTAGATGGGTTGCAAACTGGCTCAAGGACAGAACCCACATGGTTAGAATTGCTGGAGCCATGTCACACTCCAAACCAGTTACAAGTGGCATCCCACAAGGCTCAGTCCTGGGACCTCTCTTGTTCGGTATATATTTCTCGGAGGTACAGGCCAACACGGAAGGACTGTGGCTGACCAAGTTCGCAGATGACTGCAAACTGGGTGCCATAATCGACTCTCCAGCTGACACAAGCATCCTCCAAAAGGGCCTCATAGAAACAGACAACTGGTGCCAGAGCCATGGCCTCAAGCTAAGCCAAAAAGTGTATAGTCATCCCCTTTGGCAAAAACAAAATGCCCACAAATTACCACATAGGTGGTAATCCATTAAGTACAGAAGAAGTAATTAGGGACCTGGGGACCCAAGTTGATAGAAATCTCTCATTTGACAACCACGTGGCCAAAGTGGTTAGAAAAACATTTTATATAGCCCACCTAATCATGAAGGGATTCACATCTAGATCAGGGGAGGTCATCGTGCCTCTTTACTCATCCCTCATCAGGCCCATAATCGAGTACACTGCCCCTTTTGGGATGTACCTTACCAGACACCTGCAGCAACTGGAAAGACCCCAAAAGTAACTCACCAAGAGGATCAAAGGGCTCAAACAGATGCCATATGCTGCCCGGTTAAAGAAACTCCAGCTCTACTCAGTGGCATACCGCCTGCTCAGAGGCGATCTGTGCCTGACGTATAAAGCCATATCCAACCCAGAATTAAGGGACATGCTGCACCTCAAAAAATCCAAATCCCATTGAGCTACGTGCTCGAGAGACTTGAACCTCAGCACCGAAATAAATAGGACATGCTGGAGGGACAGATTCATAACCCAGAGGCTCCCTTCACTCTGGAATAAAATCCCAGTCCAGGTTAGGCAGAGTCCCTCATTGACTCTCTTCAAGAGGAATCTTGATGAATGGATGGGAGATCGGGGTATTACTTCTGTGTCACTGTTAGACAGAGGCACAGTATACTAACCTCGAAAAAGGGCATAGCAAAATTAATTTAAAATGGGTGGCGAAAGCCAAACATACCCTGGCTAGGCTTATAAATGCCCTAGGGCAGATAGCCTAGTATGAACCTATGAACCTATAAGTCCTCAGGCAAGTCAGATTAGTACACAATAAGTCTCACACCAACAGATCCCAACTCAGATGGGTTGACTGAGCCCTCTGCTCCCACCAGAGTGCAGAAAAACCCTATTAATGTAAAACAAACATGGTCATTTATGTGCTTTTTCAGCCATGTTTCTGTAGATATGATTATGTGCAGGGAATATACGGCAACATAAGCATGCATGTCCTGGATTTTATTGCATATTCTTTTAAGATTGATATTTAGGAAGAGAAAGCTGGTATTGGAGGATAGGAGAGGAAAAGTGAATGGTGCATTTAATAGTTTTTTTTATTTTTTTGCTGTTTTGTGGGGTTTGGCTGAATGTCTCTGCTGTGTTTCTGGGTGAAGAAACATAGGGTTGGATTTATCAAAGGAATGTGCATAGCATCTCCTTGGAAAACTGAATGGACTGGAATCTTAGAAATGAAGTTAGTTACCAAACCAGTCACTGCATAATGACTGGAATCTTAGAAATGACGTTAGTTACCAAACCAGTCTCTGCATAACAATGTCAATCTGCAGTAATTAAACATTTAGTCAATAATTAAACATTTAGTCACTGTCAGAATCTCCAGATACTATCTGGACTTTTCACTGGCATATCTCAGAATGTTTATTGCTTAGTTCTGGCATTGGAGAAGGGGGTATTTATTCTGCATCCATGTACTATGGCTTTTTCTTTTTTGCCAACTTAAGTATCCTATTTTTCTGTTTTCTTATAGTTCATCATGTTCACTTATAATTCCTTTTTTTATATGCTCAGTATTGTCCCAAGTGTTACATTATTTAGGACATTTTTACATTTATATTTTTAATGTTTTTTTTTTACAGTTTGGTATGCACGAGTTTTATAACATCTTCATTAATTATTTTTTTTTTTAATCATTCTTATGTATGGATTCCTGTGTACACTTTTTCATTAGTAAGTTTTAATTGCATTGTTTTTATTTGGCTAGATGGTTGTGTGTTGTGATAATCTGAATTAAAATATGGTTCTGATTTACTGCTACTGCTCTGAATAAGTCAGTAATTATTAAAGTCATATATTTGGCAGTTCTATGTCAAGAGTGTTTTGTTTTAGCTTTCTTTTTTCATCAGAGTTGAATGTAGGTTCCTCTAAGTTGCATACCTAAGGCATGGAAAGCAGCTTTGATTTCTACTAACATTTGCAGATCTTGAAACTTTTCCTCTCAGTTGCTATATGAAAGAGTGTGCGTGCATTAAAGTGTTATGATGCAGCCAGGAATTCTTCCACTACAACAGTTTTAGACAGAGGATATAAACTATAACAGGGATGCATAGTATACACAAACATTACCAGAGACCCTCAATGGAACTCGTGCTTTGCTAAACCACTACCACATCTAGTATTCATGTAACACTTGATGGTACTGATCACTTTGCAGCAGATGTCCATGGGTCTACTAGATCTTCACAAGACTCATGTTTTTGAATACCAGTTTATTGAATAAATTTCACAAAGCATATGTAGTTATTGGTAAATACAGCAGTCTGCATAAAGATGAACTTGTGAACTTCTTAAATGAGCTAGTATAAAAAAAGAAACTTCAAGCAGCAAATAAATATGCAGTATAAAGTTTTTGTAGGGGGCAAGCCACCCTGTATTCACCACAGTCAGAGATCCCCCCCCCCCACACACACACACCATAAACTTAAAAAAATGTATTCTATTACTGGACAACTTTTTTGAGACAGTGTAGCCTTATGATTCTTAAGTTTAAATTAGAAGAAATGTGGAAGAGCTAGACCTGTCATGTATGCTATTTATGATAGATGATTCTTTTGTGCTTTAAATGCATGGAAACATTAAAGGCAAATCTTATGCTGAAAGCATCTCAATTCAGCCCCAGAGTAAGCTGTATATACTCATATCATGCTGGAGTATGTATTCTTAAGCTACAAGTGTTTTATATTCTGATTAGAGGAAAAAATAAATAAGAATCATGCTTATGTGCTTTATTTCCACTAGTTATGACTGCAGTAATCCAATTTATGGTGAGACACTGAACCCATTAAATCATAAGAAAGGTCCAGGTGGGTCTTCTGGAGGCGGGGGAGCACTGATTGGTGGAGGTGGCTCAATCCTTGGATTTGGGACAGACACTGCAGGGAGTATTCGAATTCCTGCAGGTTTCTGTGGAATCTGTTCCTTGAAACCCACTGGCAACAGACTCAGGTAAGCTATTTTAACCTAGACATACTCTTAAAGATGTAGCAGTACTTATGGCTGTGTTGTGCTCCTTTTAATGGATCCAACCTTCTTTTACTTTCAAAATTCAGAAATTTGATGTACACGTTTGCCAGTATAAATATTAAACTCCATTAGATTTTAAAATATGGAAAAGCATTAAGATACTTGCACATACATAAAATTCTTCAACAGATGAAAATGTATACAAAATCAAGTCTATTTCTGTACTGTATGAAAAAATAATTTTAAGGTGCTAAAGCACTGTGCTGATACTCTGATGCTTACTATGATGGATTTGATGTCTTCTTAAGACACTCAGTCTTGCTGGAGATTCTGCTGAAATCAAAGTCTGGTTATAGTTGCATTCACGGTCTGTTGCATACAGACACTTTCAGAATATACAGTGATGAGAGAATATATTTTGCAGCACCTGTCTTTAATAGCAGTAACCAATAACTTTTATAATAAACCACACGTTCTTCTGTTACAGCTTCAGAAATGTTTCTACTTTACTTCTCATATAGAACAGATGATGTGACAGATATAACATTTACCTCGGGACAAATGTGTCCCTACCAATACCCATTCGGGATGTATCTCACCCGACACCTGCAGCAATTGGAGAGACCCCAAAAGTTCCTCACCAAAAGGATAAAGGGACTCCAAAATCTGTCATATGCTGCCAGACTGAAGAAACTCCAGCTCTATTCAGTCGCATACCGCCTGCTCAGAGGTGACCTGTGCCTGACATACAAGGCCATGTCCAACCCGGAATTAATGGACATGCTCCACCTCAAAAAATCCAAATCTACCAGATCCACTAGAGCAAGAGACTTAAACCTTAGCACGGATATAAATAGGACATGCTGGAGGGATAGATTTGTCACCCAGAGACTCCCTATGCTGTGGAATAAAATCCCAGTCCATGTGAGGCAGAGCGCCTCGATGGCTCTGTTTAAGAGAAATCTTGACCGGTGGATGGGAGATCGTAGGTTTACCCCGGGAATCATCTCTGTGTCACTGCTGGACAGAGGCACAACAAACTAATGGGCACAGTATTTTTTAACATAAGGGGTGGCGTAAGCCACAAAACTTTGGGCTAGGCTTATAAATGCCTTAGGGCAGATAGCCTAGTATAAACCTATGAACCTATGAACCTAACATAACTGGATTTAATACACACTTTATATACATTTTAGTTAAACACGCACCCTCTTCGTTTTGGAAAGATACTGCCTTGAGGACGCAAATGCTGACACATCTGTTCTTGTGCAAATGCTGATAAGTGCAGAAAAGCATATTTTTAAGGAAACACCTTGTGGATAAACTTTCTTAGAAAAGCATATTTTTCAAGAAAACACTTTGTGGATAAACACATGTCCTGTTAAAGAAAGCAGAGTAGTTTTTTTCTGATATATCCTGTTTTCTTTTTTTTTTTTTACATTCTTGCAAAGTCTGTAAGAAGTCAGCTTTCTTGATGTGTGTGTAATACACTCATAAGCAAGTTCCTTAATTTTTTTAAGACACATTCATTTAGTATGGATGCTAATCACATATTGCTAAACTCTATTTCTACATTTAAGCAAGCTTTATCTTATTCCTTATTTAGGTTGCATATTTATAGCAAAGTTACTTTCAACCTTAGTATATTGTTGAGCACACTCTAACACTGTGGTGAAAGATAGTTTTATCATTATGTACTATGTCACATACAAACGTACTTTTACATTACTATTAATAATGTGCATTTGAGTGATTCATAAAATTAACAAAAGTTTGAGGTTTTACTAAATGTTCATATCATTGTTTTTTTGTTGTGAGCTGTTTCTTCTGCTGAAACATGCTTATATTGTACCTATACAGACACTTGTTTTTATTATTATTATTATTATTATTATTATTATTAATAAAGTCTGGTACCTGTGAGGCTTTTTAAATGTATCCAGGAAGTAGTTACTTTGTTTTCTGATGCAGTTCTTTTAATTTTGGAATGAAAGCACTAAAAACAAAATAGTATTAAAAGTTTCCTATGACATCTAGGTCGCATTTGTAACTCCCAGATATGCTCAGAATTAGTCCAAAATGATAAAAAAATCACTGAACCCACAGACATTGCCAACATACTGGCAGACAGGTTCAGTGCAAATTTCTCCCCTCCCCCCCCAAAAGGAGAAATATCTATCCCACCAGAGTCTAGCCTCCCAAACATCTCAGATGCCCAGGTGAGAGCTGCTCTCTCTAAAGCAAAAAACACAGCATCAATGGGACCGGACGGTGTCCCCGGCTGTGTGCTACATGAACTCAATGAGGAACTAAACCCACACATAAGGCTGCTGTTTAATCTTAGCCTTACTACAGGATGCGTACCCAAAGAATGGCGTGCGGCACCTGTGGTCCCCCTCCACAAAGGCGGTGCTTCTACGGACCCTGGAAATTACCGCCCATAAGCAGCGAGCCTTGTCTGCAAAGCTATGGAGAGGATCATAATGGAACTCATAAATAAAGACATTGGGGACCTACAGACACTGGATCCTACCCAATTTGGCTTTGTCAAGGGCAGATCCTGCCTCTTGAACTTGGTTGACTTTTTGAAACCATCACTAAGGCCATTGATGAGGTAAGGCAGTTCACACAGCCTACCTTGACCTAGCAAAAGCGTTCGACACAATACCCCACTCGGGCATCATAGAAAAGCTCACCAGCTTAGATGTAAACCCATATGTCACAAGATGGGTTGCAAACTGGCTCAAGGACAGAACACACAGGGTTAGAGTTGCTGGTGCCATGTCAGACTCTAAGCCGGTCACGGCGGTGTCCCACAGGGCTCAGTCCTGGGCCCCTCTTGTTCGGCATTTATTTTTCTGAAGTGCAGGCAAACATAGGGGATTGTGGCTGACAAAATTTGCAGATGACTGCAAACTGGGCACCATAATTGACACTCCATCAGACACAGACATCCTCCAGAGAGGTCTCATAGAAATGGATAACTGGTGCCAGAGCCATGGCCTTAAGCTAAATGCCAAAATGTATAGTCATACCCTTTGGGAAAAACAAGGTAACCCTAATTACCACATAGGCGGTAATCCATTAAACACGGAAGAAGTTATCAGGGACCTGGGGACCTAAGTTGACAGTAACCTCTCTTTTGACACTCACATTGCCAAAGTGGTTAGGAAGACCTTCTACATTGCCCACCTGATCATGAAGGATTCACATCCAGATCAGGAGAGGTCATTGTACCCTGTACTCTTCACTTATCAGACCAATGATTGAGTACAACGCCCCATTGAATGTACCTTACCCGACACCTGCAGCAGTTGGAAAGACCCCAAAAGTTCCTCACCAAAAGGATAAAGGGGCTCAAACATATGTCATACGATGCCCGACTGAAGAAACTCCAGCTCTATTCAGTCGCATACCGTCTGCTCAGAGGTAATCTGTGCCTGACATACAAGGCCATGTCCAACCCGGAATTAATGGACATGCTCCACCTCAAAAAATCCAAATCCACCAGAGCCACGAGAGCAAGAGACTTAAACCTCAACACGGATATAAATAGGACATGCTGGAGGGACAGATTCATCACCCAGAGACTCCCTACACTATGGAACAGAATCCCAGTCCATGTGAGGCAGAGCCCCTCACTGACTCTGTTCAAGAGAAATCTTGACGAGTGGATGGGAGATCGTAGGTTTACCCCGGGAATCATCTCTGTGTCACTGCTGGACAGAAGCACAGCAAACTAATGGGTATAGTATTCTCATCCTAAGGGATGGTGAAAGCCACACACACTCTGGCTAGGCTTATAAATGCCCTAGGGCAGATAGCCTAGTATGAACCTATGAACCTATGAACCTATTAGTACGTCATTTCATGGATTGTGTTGTTTACTGTTTGGTGTAGTGTTCTACTTTCTGGTATGTCACAGTATGACTTATTTATTGAGTTGCATGCCACTTCTGGTCTTCCAGGTGTTACTCAAATCGATTTAACATTTTTATTGGACTGCACTGATCAGTTTAAAAGTCAGGTCTCCTCATATCTGAAGGTACCAAGTACTTTTGGAACCAAATCTCTTTCTGATGTTAGCCAGGACATTTTTAGTAGTCTGGCTATTGATCAGAACAGTAAAGGAAATACAGTTAAACCCTTCACTTATGCAGCAGCCGTCCAGTCAAATGAACATGGTACAAAGTCCAGAGGAGAGAGTTGTAATCATGACAATGGAGGAGGATGTGGTGGACCGGTGAGTGAAACAACTTTTAGTCTGAAAAATTTTTTGGAAGCCAGATATGTCTTTAGTGATGCTGGCTATGAAGTGGTGAGACAGGGAGGTATGGTGACCAACATAATTTACATATGAAACAGATGATTAGGAACGTTGAGAAGTTATCTATGAAATACAAAGGGAAACATATGGACAATTTGTTTTTAAGATTTTGTATTCAAAACCAACGGGTTTCCAAAAGGCTCTGTATTTTTAAATATATAAACGGAGTGCTGTTTGGTTCAATATTCCATCATAAATTGTTGGAATTTTTTGACAACATGGGTCAGAAACTAATGGAAATAATGGTAGGCGACAATGCAAGACAGATTAACAAGCTACAGGAAGATATTCAGAAGTTGTATAACCATATTAAAATTGGACTTGCTTTAAGAATTCTACTTACAGGACTATCAGCAGGATTTGAAAAAGGTTGATAATTATGAGGCAGCTATATAAATGTAAAAAAAAAAAAAAAGATTTCAAGAGATGGCAATGATTGTAAGAGCAAGTGTTTTTATCCTAAGCCACCTGGCAACAAGGATGGTGATTATTCCACCACATACGATGCAAAGGTCCAGAGAATAATGAAAGAAATGATCGAAATAAGGAAGCTGTGTCAGATGATACAGGCCCAAGAAGATCGAAAAGGTCACAAGAAAAAGAGTTACAATGGGAATGAAGCATCCAGGCAGTACGATGACCACAAAGGACAGGATTTTCCCAAGGGGAACTATCACAGGAAACAATTTAGGCAACAACAGACTTAACTAATCATACTATCCATGAAGCGCAGACAATGTTCAAATTCTTGAATTGTTAGATTTATATATTTTTTTTCTTTAATCATAACCCCTACCTATGGAGCACCTTTTCAGAAAGGCTTTGAATTTGTGCCAGGCAGTAAACCTAAGGTAGTGGACTTACTGATTGAGCTTAATTTTTTTACAAGGAAACTTAACTTAAAGTTAAACATGAATGCTTATGGAATTAATCATGTACTTTGCGATTTATATAGGAGTAGTGCATTCAACCCACCTTTGGTACCACCTATACAAGTTTTGGAGCACCTTTATGAAAGGATTATTAGGGAGTATTAGGGAGTGGTGTGGCACTAAGAGACGGGTGTTTTATAATTTAACGTCTGAGGAAAGAGAATTGATGTTATTTCTGTACAACAACAAAGATCTCCATATAATGAAATCCAACAAGGGAGGGGGTGTCGTTTTCTTTGACAAACATCTATATTCATCAAAATTATTAGAATACCTTAACAATGGGGATTTCTTTTCTGATGCGTCTTGCAATGAAATCAACATTGCTTATCACAGCATTTATTTAAATGTCAAAGATTTGGTTATGACACATACTTTGGTTAGTAAAATCCATGATTTTCTCATGGTCAAGCACCCCAGGATCCCAGCTATTTTTGGGATCCCAAAGTTTCATAAATCAATTACTGCCCCCCCTTAAGAACTATAGCTGCATCTGCAGGATGTAAGACTGAGAAATTTGCTAACTTGGTGGACTCAAGGCTCAAGCACTTTTACAAATGCAAGAAACACTTGCTCAAAGATTCTTAGACTTTTTTGGAAAATATATCTGACCTACCTTTTTTAAGCAATGGTCTGCTTGTGACAATTGACATTAAAGACCTTTTTTCTGTTATTCCTTATGACCAAGGTATGGAATGGTTCCCTGGAAGCCATGGTTCATGGGACCAATTTGGGAGTGATAATATCAGTTTGGTTTATCAATGTATGAAGTCTGTGCTTGCAGATAATTTCATCTATTTTGAGGGTGAATATTATAGACAACACAAAGGGGTCACCATGGGATCAGCATCAGTGCCCATTTTTGTCAGTATGGTGCTGTGGACCTGGGAAATGAACACTGTTTTTAAGTCTCCATTTTTTTCTGAGGTGGTTAGCTACATGAGATACCTGGATGACATCTTCATCTTGTGGAAAGGAAGCCATGCTGACTTTGAATTTGTGAGTGCTCTTAATCAGTCTACTGATTTTTCACAGTTCTCTTCTGAGCTCCATTAGGATTTTATTATTTTTTGGATGTCTGTAAATACAAAAATAAGGAGATGAGCAGATAGGAGTCCAGCGTTTATAGAAAGTGGACTTTTTCTAATGCTTATCTGTCCGTTATGGTAGAAGAGGAATTTAGTTAAGGGGCAGATGATTCATCTAAGTAGACTTGTGTCTGATGACCAAGTGTTTCAAAGGGAAGCCTGTTTTCTTAAAACAGCTTTTTCGTGATCAGGGCTACCTGCTGGAGTTGTTGGACAATATTCATCCCTGGATCTTGGATCACAGGGACACTGATTATAGGGCCCTCATACAATATATCCACATCACTCCCAGTACAAACAGCCTGATAGAACACATAGGAATATGACTCAAAGGTTTGTGGTTGAGTATAACAGGCATTTGCATTCCCTCAAACAGATTATTAATAACCATTGGAGTGTGGTATTTGGCTCATTTGGTATGACTGATCAACTGGAGCAAGAAACAAACTTTGTTTATAAGAAAAGTAAAAATCTTAAATTCTTTTTTTTTTCAAACTTTTTTATTGAGATTTCCAACAAGAAAACAAACTATTTTACAATTTAAGTAACAAATATTGGTAAACTATGTACAATTTTACAAAGGCCTCAAATTCAAGAGATAAGGGAATAACAACATAATATAAACATATAATAAGGTTAAATTAAAAAAGACCTTTGCTGGTATAAAAACCCAACAAAAATCAACAGAACCCAATAACTGAAGGTACCAATGTAGATCAAATCATATATCCAATGTGAAAACAAATACAGTAGTCCAGTGTAGTAAAATCACACAAGTAAAGTTTAATGGTAAGCGCTTTCACAATACATCTAAGGATTGCTTCATCAGATAACTGAATAAAATTACTGGCCATATTTTAAAATTAGTCCTATTACAAACACACCGATCACAATACATTGTTCACAGAAAGGACCCTCCCCCCATATAACAAATCAATTAGTCTTTACTCATAAAATGTGCCTAACCAAATGATAAAAAATATATAAAAAATATAAACAAATAACATATTACTTATATAAAGCACACAATATACATTATATAAAAGAAACATAGTGCAATGCGAGCATGTGTAAAAAGTGCATTCAAGGGTATTACCTAAGGGGGCGGGTTTTGAGTATCGGTTTCAAGGGCACGGAGTCGTTAAGACCCAGTCCCCTATGAGCTCCCAGTCTTAATATCCATTCTATCTCGGCGCATTCCATCCTATTAACAAAGTCCTCTTGTCTAACGTCTAACCTTTGTATGTGCAAAACTTGAAAAACAAAGGTATGCTCATCCCCTTTAACCATAGTGTGTTTGGCCAAGGCACTATAATCCAATCTTTTTCTGGTACAGTATACATGGTCACGTATATGTTCCCTAAGCCTCCTATTGGTCTTACCTATATAATAACTAAAGCAGACCACACAATGGACTAAATATACAACATTGGAGGTGTTACAGTCTGCTCGTACCCTCAGTTCCCAAAGATATCCTGTTTCTGGGTGCCTAAAAGATCTAGACTGATCTATGAAAAGACACTGAGTACAAGACCCATACTTGTGTGTTCCAAATGGATCAATCTGCAGGGGCGCCTGGTCTCTAGGATAGCAGAGTTGTTGTTTAAGGCTTCTCATGTTTTTAAAAGCAAACTTTGGTCTGTTTCCCACTAACTCCCTTGTCTTATCATCCACTAATAGAATATGCCAGTTTTTCTCTATTAAATTTCTATACCATGCAATAATTGCAGCATAGGGTATAACCATGGACACCAAACTTGCCCCCTTAGGTAATGCCCTTGAATGCACTTTTCACACATGCTCGCATTGGACTATGTTTCTTTTATATAATGTATATTTTGTGCTTTATATAAGTAATATGTTATTTGTATATATTTTTTATACATTTTGTATCATTTGGTTAGGCACATTTTATGAGTAAAGACTAATTGATTTGTTATATGGGGGGGAGGGTCCTTTCTGTGAACAATGCATTGTGATTGTTGTGTTTGTAATAGGACTCATTTTAAAATTTGACCAGTAATTTTATTCAGTTGTCTGATGAAGCAATCCTTAGTTGTATTGTGAAAGCGCTTACCATTAAACTTTACACATGTGATTTTACTACATATAATAAGGTTATACAATTTCCGGTGTTTCTTGTTTCCATTTTAATTAAATAAATGATAGTACATCCAAATTCATTGTCTTAATAAGGGACAGGACTTTCTCCCAAGGATTATTAGTCCATTTTCTGGGAAAAAAATCTTAGTTCTTTGGTTTTTATTTCCAAAAGAGCTACTTCTTCCAATAGAATTATACAATCTTCAGTAGTTGGAATGGAGGACGATTTCCATCTTCTTGTAATACATTTTTGGCTGCCAACATTGTCCAGAGTAAATATTTATTTTTGTCGTTTATTGTAATAGATTCATTTGCATTCAAAATTATTAAAGATTTTGATAATATGAAGGAATCAGTAAAAATAGCTTGAAGAAATTTTCCAATTTCATTTCAGAATTTATTAATTGGAGGGCATTCAGAAAATATATGAGACCAATCAGCCTTACATTTTAGGGAACACCTCCAACATATTATTTCTTTAGAAAGATTAAATTTAGCTATTTTATTATGAGTATCGACATCTCTATGCAAGAATTTCCAGGAAAAATCCTCCAGACTTGTAAATTGGATGTTAATTTAATGGAATGCGGAAGATTAGTTTTATTCTCCGGAGTTAGGGACAGTGTATCTTTAGTAATAAAATTCCAAAATTTCTGGTTAGGAGTAGTTTTATAAATAATAATGATTTTATAAAGTTTTGAGATTAAATTCATCCAGTTAAGTTCTCCATATAGTATTTCATGCATAATAAATATAAATGTAGGCAATGATTTAAAGGAAGAATTCTCTATTTTTCTACATAAGGCTTGAGTAAATGAAATTAAGCTGTTAAGAGCTAACCAGTCTGATTCTGATAAATTAAATGTCTCAATTAAAGTTTGTGCATCTAGGGTGACTTAAGTTCATTGTACATTGGTACCAACACATA
This sequence comes from Protopterus annectens, assembly GCF_019279795.1. NCBI lineage: Eukaryota > Metazoa > Chordata > Ceratodontiformes > Protopteridae > Protopterus > Protopterus annectens. The sequence continues at coordinate 1,167,558,976 of NC_056744.1, forward strand.
CATTTTGCATTTCCCAAGTATTAAGAGTATCTGTATTGATATTATTAAAAAAAATTCCTTGTAATTTTAAAAAGGAATAATAAATGGAACCATAGTTTAATATCAGTATTGTTGTTGATAATGTTTCTAAAAGTGTTGCAGATATAGTTTATATAATTTACATTTGTGGGTTTAATAATGTTATATTGTAAATTAACACAGACTGCATACCAAAGTTTTGTTCATTAAGTTGCAAGTTTTTTTATTAATTTATTTTCATTTAGAATAATAGTAGTTTGTAGAGACTTCCAAGCTGAAGAAAACTTTGGATCTATCCAGTTTAAGATTTTTTAAGGTTAGAGGCTTCACTATATGATTCTAAATCTGGAAAATGTATTCCTGCAAGCTCCCATGGTCTAATATGATTTGATAAAGCTATTCTATTATTTTGGGTACCATAAACATTTTAAGAGTATTTTATTTATTTCTCTTAGAAGACTTTTGCTGGGTAATATGGGAATAGATAATGCAGTGTAATTTATTTTTGGTAATAATATCATTTTAATTAATTGAAGTCTATCTTCAAATTTTAAGTGTAATTTATTCCATTTCTCTGTAAGATTTTTTAAATTATTTACAATATTGTTATAGTTCATATTTAAGGTTAACTCAATGTTCTCACATAAAACAATCCCTAAATATTTTAAAGAGGATACTTGTTTCCCAATTATTTAATTTATAGTTGATTTATTGGTATCATTGGGATTTATTTTATTTAGTATTAAGTGATTAGATTTAGAACTACAAATTTTTAATCCTGAAATACAGTAATTTTTTTAACTAATAAGTCTAATTCTTGTAGGGATGCCACTGAGTTTCTTAAAGTAAGTAAGATATCATCTGCAAATAACATTATCTTAGAATCAAATTGATTTTATATATATATATCATCACCCAAAGACTCCCTATGCTGTGGAATAAAATCCCGGTATATGTGAGGCAGAGCACCTCGCTGGCCTTGTTCAAGAGAAATCTTGACCAATGGATGGGAGATCGCAGATATACCCCAGGGATTACCTCAGTGTCACTGCTCAACAGAGGCACAGCAAAATAATGGGTATAGTTCCCCATACTAAAGGGGTGGCGTAAGCCACAAAACTATGGGCTAGGCTTGTAAATGCCCTCGGGCAGATAGCCTAGTATGAACCTATGAACCTATGAACCTATATATATATATATATATATATATATTAATTCCTTTAATTTTATTATTAAATTGGATTGCCATTGAGAAAGGTTCTGTTGCTAGTGCAAATAGAATTGGGGACATTGGACATCCTTGTTTGGTGCCTTTAGTTATTTCAATAGATTCAGACATAAAATGGTCCTAATTTTACGTAAGCTAGATTATTATTATAAATATTTTATAAAAGTAATGAATTGGATAGGAAATTTATATGATTCAAGAATTTTAAAAAGAAAATTCCAATTTAATGAGTCAAAGGCTTTTTCAATATCAAGAGTGATTATAAGAGCTTCTTGATTATCTCTATTTAAGATATCTATGGTAGTTAGTATTCTTTGAATGTTATCTTGAGTATGTCTATTATAAATAAAGCCTGTTTGATTTTCAGTGATGAGATGTGTTAGTGATTTTTTAAATCTATTAACTAGAATAGACATTAATATTTTATAATCATTATTAATCAGAGATATTGGTCTATATGAACTACAGAGACTAGAATCTTTATTTTCTTTTAATACAGGGGTAATTAATGAATAGTTCCATGAAGGTGGAATTATACCTTGTAAGTATGATTCATTCAAAGCTTTGTGTAAGACTGATATAACAGAGGATGGTAGTAGTTTATATATTTCATTAATAATACCATCTATGCCTGGAGCTTTGTTATTTTTGCTGTCTTTAATTTTTCAGTAATTTCCTTTAGTGAAGTTTGTTTCTGAATATCATTAATTTTTATGGTAGTTTTTTTTTAATTTGGAAAAGTCTAAGTCATATTCCAAAGTTCTATGTTGAAATTCTTTATTTTTGTATTGTTCCAAAAAATGATATTTGAAAGCATCCAAAATATCATTTATATCTGAGACTATTTTATTTCTCCCATCATGAAACACACTCACAATATTATTTTCAGTGGATTGTCTTTTTACTCTTATTGCTAGATTGTGCATATGTTTTGGAGACAGAGAAAAATAATTTAGTTTTAGTTTTTCTAAAGCCAAATTAGTTTTGTGAGTTAGGATGTCGTTATATTTTTTATTTAAAGATTCAATTTATTTTTTCTTATCTGACAAAATTCTCGAGTTATCATTGTTAATTATTTTTGTTTTTGTATGTTAGATAATTCAGACTCCCATTCCTTTGTTTTATTATTAAACCATGTTATGATTTTGCCATATAAATATGCTTTCAGAGAATCCCGGATAATTACCATATTTATCTTACTGGTTAGATTTATATCGAGGAAATATTTTATTTCTGAATCTAACCAAGGTTTTAATTGTTTTAATTTAGTAATATAAGCTGGGATTCTTTTAGTACATTTCAATTTCTTAACGTCTGTTTGAATATTAAAAATAAGTGCATTGTGATCAGATAAAGGACAAGGGGTTATTCTATCAATTCTAGTCTGAGTGTTATGTCTAAAATCGCAGTGAGAAAATTCTAATGAATTGTCATTTTTGAGATAAAACAAATTATATAATTGTGAGTTATCTATCCATTTTTTAAGATTTTTCCCTATAGAGGTAGTACGGAAAGGTCTTTTGTTAGAGGTTTCTGAATCATTAAATAGACAGTTAAAATCTCCTCCTAGAATTAAACTACCCTTAGTATTTTTAGTGATAAGTTCTAAGTGTTTTTTTATTGTTTTTACTCCAATTCCAGGGAACCAATAAGCATTAACTAATGTCCAAAGTCTATTACTAAATTTTATTATTATAATTGATAAAAGACCTTCCTTATCTTCATAATTATAAATTACTTGAGGAGAAATTATGTTTTTCTTCCATAGTGTTAAGACTCCTCTAGTTTTTGTTTGTGTGTGAAGAATTAGATAATTTCAGATATTCATTTGGGTTCCAAATAAGGCTGTCATTTGTTTTTAAGTGAGTTTCTTGTATAAAGACTACTTGTGCTTTATTTCATTTTAAGTACTTTAGTAAATTGAATCTTTTCATTGGGTTATTTAAACCATTAACATTTAAAGAAAGGAAAGTTAAGTTCATTTTACTTATTCATTGGCTAAAGATATTAGAATAATATAGTAATAAGTATTTATTTTATTTAAATCTTGTACAACCTTCATGAAAAGTTTATATTTTAATGACAGATTGTTGATTCCCATTAAAGAATTTAATTTAAAATTAGAAAAAGAATCCAATAAAAGTCACTCACCACATGGTAAACGCTCCCTGTGCCAAACACAATCCAAGTATAATAAGCAACATACACGGCACAGTAGCGATGCAAGGCAGGAATATATAAGGCAAACAACAGCACATAAAGGATTTCCACTGAATAAATGTTAAAAACACTGGTTTATTTATGGTAACAGTTATGAGGTCAGAGTGTGTGCTGATTGTAATTCTTCCCATGTGGTTTATTTAGCCTCCTGTTGCTCCTGTTCTGCGTTCTATGTGGGTAAGATGGACAGGTGGCTAAAGGACAGGATAAGGGAACATCTTTATCAGATTAGGGTTTGTTCTACTGTTAATGCCCTTTCCAAGCATGTTTTGTCCACTGACCATACACACATGTTCCATTTTAAAGTGTTACATGTTATACACATTAGTTTTAGGAGGGGGTGATGTAAGGGGTAGGACGGAAGGTGCTGAGTCCAGGTGGATTGTCAGGCTGAGGGCGGATGCATTACCTGGATTGAATGAGAAGATACCTCTGAGACCCTTCTTGAGATCTAGGAGATTGAAGTGAGCACACTTTGCTGTGCTTGACTTTGTTTTTTTATATGTATGTTTATTTATTTTTAAGAGGATTTTATTGACAAGTTTTGACATTGTGTGATTGAAGCACTATGATCAGTGTGATGTATCTTTAAGGATTTTGTAATGTTTTTTGGCGCCCTTTTTTGTATATAAAGAGTGCTGAGGACGCAATTGTATGGTCTGAAGAACCCTATTCAGGTGAAAGCGCTTATCACGTTTTTTCTGTGCTGTAATAAACTAGTGTTTTTAACATTTATTCAGTGGAAATCCTTTCTGTGTGGTTGTTTGCCTTATATATTCCTGCCTTGCATCGTTATTGTGCTGTGTATGTTGCTTATTAATTTAAAATTAAGTTGAGGCCTGAAAAAGAAAAGAATTCTTAAAAAGTGATTAATCTTCAACAAACCCTTTAACTGACATGGAATGAGTATTATTCCTAATTTGACAGAACAAAGGTATCCAGTCAGATTAACCATCGTTTACTAACAATATTGATAAAAGCAGGTGAGTCTGGGCTCCAAGTTTAGTGTCCTGAAGACCTCTTACTCATAGTAGGAGTTTACATTAGTATTAATTTTTAATCAAAAATGTAGTTAAAAATATTTGTGTGTAAGTTTCCAAACCTTTAACTTAAAACAATATTCTGTTATTTCTTATTTCATACAGATTCAAATAATTGATGGAAATAAAGTATTTAAAGTTTCGACTGCCATGCAATTTTAACTTCCATTATCTATAATTAGTAATGGAACAAATCTCAGGTTACTTCAGAGGTAAAGTTGAAGTTTCATATGAGTTTTATATGAGTATTCCTAATCAAAAGAAATATTTAAACCAAAATTTAGTTGTTGTTCTGGTTTCCTTTGTACTTGATTATGTTACTTTATTCTAAGTAACTTCAAGATTGACATATGTCTTTAGAATGGTCGAAAGCTTATTATATACAAATACATTTCTAAAACAGTAAAAACAAAGCAATAATCTGAATACATGTACTCTACTTCAAATGTGTTCAGGCATATATTATAACCATGTACAAACTAATGACATGTGTATATTAAGCAATATCAGTATACCAATTCTTAACCTATATCTTTTATTCAGAAATGTTGTGAGCCTAAAGAAGTTCTTAAGTGCTTAGAACTATACAACTCATTAATATGTAAATAAAGTTAGATAGCTTGCTTAAATTGCTTTATGTACATCTTGATCCAGAGTCAGAATGCTTCCAAACACATTGTTTCTAGTTGGTAAATTTTATAATATATTGTGCTTAGACTAGAAGATATTTTCGTTGATGTTATTTCCTTTGCCATTTCTATGGAAAAATTACTTCCTCAGAGAACTATGCATTCATTATATGCTTAAAATATTAATGTAACTCTGTCAACATAAATACTGGTGACTTCCGCACATGTGGAAGTCTTTATGACAATAATTGTTATGAAAATCTAGTGCATCAAGAGTTATAAATATCTAAATTCACGAACACTACTATAACTTCTATATCAGAGTTAACTCTCAGTATAACTATAATAGGTTTACAAAGAAATCTTGTATATTGTTTATATTTGTTTAAGTGACACCCATACATCACTACAATTTGGTTCTTTATGAGAAAAGAAAGAGGGGTCTCCTTTCAAGCACTTTGCATATATGATATCAATATAAATATTTGCTGTCTTTCTGTTTAATAGTTTTTAGCATTTGTTTATAATATACATTGTATCAAAGAAAAAGTTATAAGAACTTTACATCTTTGTTATGACCTTTAGTCCGAGGTACTGGAACATGGCCCCTCACCCCTTGTTTCCATTGTCTGTTATTTATTATGATTTAATGAATAGTTCGGTGGTCTTTTTGTGGTATGGTATTAGACTTTAATTTGAGTCTTTGAAGTCTTCACATTTCCATGTAAATAATAATATAAATGTTATATTTTACAATAAACATTCCCAGATATTTATGTAAGTATTTTAAGACCAGGTACTGTCCACTCAATACCAATTACCGTAGGAACTATAAAAGATTCACAACATTAAGCAGTGTATCACTTAACCATTTTCATGCAGACAGTCTTTCAGTTCCTTACACCAAAATATTCATAGCCCAAGGGCTTCATAGCAGAGTAGCTAATGATTGCATATAATTACAGTTATTCTTAGTGTTGACTTGGGCAGCATTCCAAAATAAGTGTCGGTCTCTACCGCACTTAATTTTGCATAAAGTTATAAGAATATATACCTTTATCTGTTTCTTGTAAATTAATGTACTAGCATGGCCAACACGAGTGGAGTTCACCTGTCTTCTTAGGTGTATGCTTCCAAAAATATGCAAACTACTTTAGCCTTCCTCGATGAAATAAACAGTTAATACTAAACTGAAACTGAACCATATACAATACAGCAGTCTGTAAAAGCAATGAGTAACATTATAAGTATGTTTAATCTTTTAATGTTTCACATAAATACTGTGAGTAATACAGCAGCTGAGGCATTTTTTAGATCAACATTGATGTAATAATGTCTACCAATGAACATGATTTTCCTTAAACATTTAAAAAAAAGCCTAATTAATCTGCAATAGAAACATACGTGAATGTGCCTGATGATGTGATTTTTTTCCCTTCCCTTTTTTTGGCATTTTTTCACTAAGGAAACACCATCGTCAGCGAAATGCATAGATAGAAATGGAATACATCTGGTGTACTCTTTTTTTGTATCTTTTCACATTCTCTTTAACTAAGCTGAAGTCATTAACATTCTAGTCATCAATCTCTTGAGATGTATAAAATACATGACAACCATTTGACACTTAGACTCATTTTTGCTATCATCAAATCTATTCAGCATCCCTTTATATATTCCATTACAAGTTACATCTGTAATTATATAAGGATGCTTCATAAAAAAGGAAAATTTTTCTTTCCTTCCCTTCTCTTTTTTTTCATTAAGGTACCCACGTATTATTGCAACCAGACTCCAGACTACATAAATACCCAACTGCATTTGTTTGTATGTGTTTATATAGGTAATATTTGAAATCATTCTATAATTTGGGGCATTTACCTCTCCGATCAGTTTAAAATCCAGTCATTGCAAAGACAGTTTCATCCCTCCTGGCTGTAAAGATATAATTGCTATGACAAATCACATTACTTTTCCATATTCTGAGTATCACAGAAGAAGTAAGTGCAATGCCGGATGAGCAGTTTTTTTTTCTTTTTTTCCTTTTTACACTGTATCATTTACAACTATTGCATTTATGTATAAGTTTACCTCTTCACAATGTCTGGAAAGTGTAAATGGAAACATGATACTCTGAAGATATTAGCATGCTTCTTAAAAAAAAAAATCACAGAATGGATCTGGATTATATATATAAAAAAAAGAAAATGTATTACAGTCGCAAAGCAATCAGACGCAGTTGAAAGCTTCCCCACCCTTCTCCTCATGTGAAAACAAGTATCTCAGGGAGTTTAATTATATCAGTGTACCTCACTAACGATTTGTAAATATTGATGTATTTCACTTACAAAATGAACAGAACAACTTGTTTTGTGTCGTAAAACATTCTCTGAAAAGTGACATTTAATTGCTGCTTCAGGGGCACACGTGTGTCAGGCACTATCTAAAGTTTATTTTGTGAAAAATAAATAATTTATCACATTTATATGTAGCTTCGTTTTTTCTTTACTAAGAAAATGAAAAAAAAAATGTCATCATGCCATTTTTTAAAAGCATCGCAACAAGAAGGGCTTGGAAATGAGCCGCTTCTCCATCTCGGAGTCTGGATGCAACAACACGCAGGCATCAGTGATATTTTAGACACGTACAAGTTTGTACTTTAAAAGAATGCATCCACTAGTAAATTGAACATGTTAATTTAAGCTATGTTACATTGTGAATTGACTTTAGACAGTAATAGATATCCTGAGACAAGGTAGGTGATCTGTAGCAGGCTACAATCTGATAAGCAGCTTTGCCCAATGTTAGTTGCACTTGCATGGTCTCCAAGGCCTCATGCTGTGCCACTAACCTGAAGGTGTGGGTATCCATAAGGTAAATGGATACACCCCTTCCTTTTGTATTTCACTCTGGGTTTTGGGGCCAAAGATCAGAGGGATTGTGAGTATTTTACATGGAGCATGTCCAACAGCTCTGTGCTTGACATAGCTTTGTATGTTAGGCAGAGATCACCTCTGAGTAGGCGATATGCGAGAGAGTACAGCTGGAGCATTTTGAGATGGTCTGTTTATGGCATGTATTTCAGGCTCTTTGTGAGGTATTTCTGCAGGCTTTCCAGTTGTTGTAGATGTCTTGTGAGGTACATAGCAAAAGGGGTGTTGTATTCTATTATGGATCTAGTGAGTGATGAGTAGAGGGGAACAATGTCCTCTTCCATTCTGCATGGGACACCTTTTGTGATGAGGTGTGCCACATAGAAGGATTTCCTGACTACTGTGGGGATGTGATTATTATAGGTGAGTCCACTGTCCACCTGTGACCCAAGGTCTCTTATCACACTTTCAGTGTTAAGTATACTTCTGCCTATGTTGTAGTTCATGGCTACAGAGTTTTTACCAAAGCGGATGACAATGCACTTTTTGGCATTGAGCTTGAGGCCATGGCTTTGACACCAGGCATCTGTCTCAGAGAGGCCCTTTTGTAGGATGTCCACATTTTTAGTAGTTTCAATTATGGCTCCTAGTTTGCAGTCATCTGGACACTTCATTAGCCAGAGATCTTCCATGTTAACATTTACTTCAGGGAAGTAGATACCAAACAGGACAGGACCCAGGACTGAACCCTGTGGTACTGCACTCATCACTGATCCAAAGTTGTACTTAGAGTCTGCTACTTTCACAGTGTGTGTTCTGTCAGTGAGCCAGTTGGCAACCCATCTTGTGACATAGTGATTTATACCTAGTTTAGTGGGTTTATCTATAATTCCAGACTGGTGGATGGTGTTGAAAGCCGTGGCAAGATCTACATAGGCTGTGTGAACCACCTTACCCTTGTCTACGGTTCTGGTGACTGCTTCAATGATGTCTATCAGGTTTAAGAGACATGATCTGCCTTTTACAAACCCAACATGGTTGTAGTCCAGAGTTTGGAAATTACCAATGTCTTTTTTATAAGTTATATGATGATACATTCCATGGAATTGCAGAGCAGGGTCATCAGGCTAATGGGGTGCTAGTTCCTGGGGTCCGTGGTGGCTCCCCCCTTGTGTAGTGGGATAACCGTCGCTGTGCGTCATTCAGCAGGCACAAAGCCTGAGGTAAGGCTAGGACTGAACATGGTACGTAGGTGTGGTGCCTGTTTGTTCTGTAGTTTGTGTAGAACACAGCCTGGGATGTTATCTGGTCCCATGGATGCTGTGTTCCTGGCTTTGGAGAGTGTTTTGTACCTGTGCAGCCATGATGACAGCAACTTTGCAGTCCTCCGTTATAGAGATGTGCTCTTTCATGGGTGAGAGGGGGGTAAAGTCAGCACTGATCCTATCTGCCAGGATGTTGGCAATATCAGTTAGGTCTGTATATTTAGTGCCATTGTGCTGTAACTCAGAGCAGATCCGAGTGTTGCCATTGAGATTCTTGACATAGCTATAGAATGCTTTGTGGTTGTCTTTAGAATCAGTGTTGATTTTGTTTTCATAACTAGCTTTGCAGGATTTTATCAGGGATCACAGCTTCTTACTGATGTTGACCATGGAGCTCCGCCCCTCATGGGATTTTACCCTCTTTTGCAACAGTTTCTTCCCTCTGTTGTGCAGTTTGTTTATGGCATGGGAGCACCAGATTGGCTTCCTTTTCTTGGAGGATAGCGTTTTGGTTCTGTTTGGGATAGCATGATGCATGCAGTCATGTAAGTGCTTATAAAGTGCAATTGTGAAGGATTCAGTAGTCAGAACTGTATTGTTCATCTGCATGGGTGTCCTGCAGTTCAGCACGTCTGTCATAAGAAGCATGAAGTTGGCTTTGGAGACATTTTTTAACATGGTTTCCTTAATGGGGGTGTGGGTCCAGAATGTGGATATGTAGGGTAATTAGCTTATGGTCAGACGGGACCAATGAGGTGCTGACTTCAGGTGTGGAACACCGGTCATGCAGGACAAACCAAACCCCGTAACCAACACAAATAACCACAAAGTGAGCTAAATGCTACTCATTGCCAGAAGTCTCAGCCTCCAGATGCACACACTCGAGACACATCTCAGTATGGAGAATATTGATATCTGTGCAGTAACAGAAACCTAGTTCAAGGCTCCAGAGAGCACACCAGCACTACCAGGATACTACTCATTCAATACCTTCCTGCATCAGGACTTGGATCATAGCACATAGGGTGGGGATGTATCCATGTTCATCAAGGATACCTACACCTCTCTCTACAGCCTCTCTACAGGATATGTACCCATAGAATGTTGCGCAGCAACGTTCTTCACACTCCACAGGGGTGGGGCCACAAAAAACCCTTGGCATTCATGCTCTATGAGCCTGACGAGTGTGTTCTGCAAGGCAATGGAGCCAATCATAATGGAAGTCAACAATACAGAGATTGGGAACCCTCACACAGTTGAGCACACCCAGTTTGACTTTGTCAAATGCAGACCACGCCTCCTGAACTGGGAGGATTTCTTTGAGTTACCCAGGCTACAGATGATTGAAATGTGCTCAACACGCCTACCTATACCTCGCTAAGGCCGTTGACACCATTCCCCAGTCAGGTATCATAGATGAACTCACCAACCTGGCCATGAATCCATACATCACAAGATGGATTGCGAACTGGCTGACAGATAGATCCCACACATTAAGAGTTGATGGCTACATGTCAGACTCTACACCGGTAATGACTGCTGTCCCCCAGGGTTCAGTCCTGGGGTCCCTCCTGTTTGGTGTAGACTTCTCAAATGTACATGCCAACACAGTTGGGTTGTGGTTGACTAAGTTTTCTGGGAACTGTAAAGTGTTTGCCATAATAGATTCCCTGGAAGACAGACATATTCTCCAGAAGGGACTCTATGAGACAGATGTGTGGTGTCAGAAACATAGCCTCAAGCTCACTGTGGAGGAATTCATAGTGATCCTCTTTGTTGAAAACAAAATACCCACAAACTACCACATAGGTGTTACCCCCTTAAAATGACAAGGTATTAAGGGATCTGGGGACACAAGTAGACAGTCATCTTTCCTTTGACAACCATGTTGCCAAAGTGATTGGAAGATCCTATGTGGCCCACCTAATCAACAAAGGGTTTGCATCAGGATCCAAAGAGGTAGTGTTGGCACTCTACTCTTAAGTCATCAGACCCATCATTGAGTACAGTGCACCATTTTGGATGTACTCGACATAGCATACCCAGCAGCTGTAGAGACCACATAGGTACCTCACCAAGGGGATTACTGGCCTCAAACAGTTGTGTTATGCAACACAACTGGTAAAGCTAAATCTGTTCTTCATTGCGTACCACCTACTCAGAGGCACACTCTGCCTAACATACAGAGCCATGTCCAGCACATAACTGTTGAACATGCTCCATCTACAGATAACAACATTGAGTCGCCCTACACATTCCAGGGATATGAAACTCATCACAATGATGAAAACAACATGCTGGTGAGATAGAGTACCATCCTAGACACTTGCCTTACTGTGGAACAGAGTCCCAATGTACATCAGACAGAACCCCTCACTGACACTCTTCACTTGGAACCTTGATGAGTGGATGGGAAACAGACAATTCATGCCAGGCATCACATCAGCAGCTCCACTAGAAAGGGGCTTAAGGTACTTACTGTTAGAACTAGGCCTTGGGAGACTACCCAATGGTGTGGTGAAAGCTGCTCAACTTGCGTAGGCTGATATATGCCTTCGTGGAGATAGTCTACTACATAACCTATGTGACAGGTACATGTCTACAGACAGTAGATGTGTACTTCATTGTACAGTCATGTTGTACAGCAGGCACATGGACCACATACACTGTAATGCTTACAGATACTGGTGGCTGTTATGTACAGAGGGAGAGATGTGCACCTCATGTATTTCGTGCCATTGGGATGTATGCTGGGTGGGACAGTTCTGGATGGCTCCCTGTCATGGTCACCCTCTTACACACATCTCTGCTGATCCATCTTTGGCTTATTATACTGTGTTCCCCCTACACACACACATATATATATATATATATATATATATATATAGGTACATAGGTAGGTAATAGGCTATCTGCCTGAAGGCATATATTAGTATGGCCAGAGTGTGCAACTATCACCACCCATGGAGTTAGTTCCCTAGGCCTCTGTGTAGTAGAGCTGATGAAGTGATCCTTGTTGTGATAGTTCAGTTTCACATACACTCATCAAGGCTCCTCTGGAAGAGTGTCAGTGAGGGGCTCGGCTTAATGTCGGTTGGGAGCCTGTTCCAAAGCAAGGGAAGTCTGTGAATTAGTAATGTATCCCTCCAACATGTTCTATTTAATGTTGTGATGATGATAATATCCCTAGAGCATGTGGTACAGTGAGCTTGGGTTTACTTCAGATAGCGCATGTACATCAGTTCTGCATTGGACATGGACCTGTCTGTTGGGAAGAGATCTCCTGAGTAGATAGCATGCAACAGAGTACCGATTGAGTTAAATTCAGTCTTGTTGCATGGGGTAACTGTTTGAGGCCAGTAATCCACTTGTTGAGGTACTTCAGTGGTCTTTCCAGCTGCTGAAGGTGCCTAGTCAGATTCATCGCAAGTGTGTTGTGGTACTCTCTGATGGGTCTGATGACTGATGAGTAGAGTGAACCTCCTTTGACCTACATGCAAAGAACTTGGCAGTTTGTGGGAACACATAGCATGATTTTCTAACCACTTTGTGAATGTGTTTCTGGAAGTAGAGATGACTATCCACATGTGTCCATAGATCCCTTATTATCACCTCCATATTTAGGGTGTTGGCACCTATGTGGTATTTGTATGACTGTAGCTCGAGGTCATAATTTTGACACCACATCTGTCTGACTGAGACCCTTTTTAAGGATGTCTCTGTTGTCACAAACATCGATTATGACAACTTTTTTGCAGTCATCCACAAACTTTGCTAAACATAGCCCTCGTGTGTTTGACTGTATTTCTGAAAAATATACACCAGACAGGAGGGGTCTCAGCACTGAGCCATGGGGACAGCAGTTGTTACCAGCTTGAACAGGAGACCACAATTCTTACCTTGTGGGATCTATCTGTGCCCCAGTTGGCAGTCAATCAGATGACATACATATTTATGCACAAGTTGTTGATCTTGTGGATACGACATGTGTCTGGGATGTTGGAAAAAGGCTTTTCAAGGTCTATGTGGGATGTGTATAGCTCATTTCATTGATGTATGTCCTGGGTGACTGCCTTGAAGACAGTCTAGCAGGTTTGGGAACCATGATCTACCCCTGACCAAACCAAAATGGGTAGGGTTGGGTGTTTGTAGGCTCCCAATAGCTCTGTTTATGAGTTCCATCATGATGGACTCCATGGCCTTGCAGATCAGGCTTAATAGGCTTATAAGACAATAGTTCCCATGGCCTGTTGTGCACCAACACTTGTGGAGTGTGCCAAACGTTGCTGTAACCCATTCAACAGTTTCATATCCTGTACAGAGGGTGAGTCTCAACAGACTGTTCAGGTGCAGGGTCTGTTTGTTTTGGAGTTCACATATGACACAGCTAGGGAAACCATGTCATTCCATAGATGCCATGTTTTTAGGTTTGGAAAGAGCTGTTTAACCATTGTATATGTGATTTCTGGGTTTTCACAATCTCCAGGTATGATAATGGGCCGTTTTGTCAGTGAGAGGGGGGTAAATATGTATGAACCTGTCTGACAAGATGTTGGCAATGCCAGTCATGTACATGTATTCATTTACAGTTTGCACTGACTCAGAACATATATGAGTTTACATTGATATTTATGACATAGGTAAAGAAAGCTTCATGGTTCTCTATGGACTCTTTGACAATATTTTTGCCAGAACATGGATTGGATAATGTTAGGAGTGTTCATTGTTTATTGATGATACTGATGGAAGATTTATTGATCTTCTTTGAATTTTCACTTTCTTTGAACAACTTAAGTACTTGTAGTCCATAGTTTGATTATGACAGGAGTCCAATATATTATATGGGTCTGTTTTCATATAACTGTGTGCGCAAGGCAGGATTGGTGAATAGTGACAAGTTTCTGGGGTAAGAACTGCAACTGCCAGATATATGTGGCCCACTGCTGTACTCAGACATGGCCTAAGTGTGTGAGCATGCCCAGTATGACCTTTCAGTATGTTGTTGACTATTTGCTTCATTTATTTGTGTGAGCATGCTCAGTATGACCTTTCAGTATGTTGCTGACTGAAATTTGCTAAATTTGTTAAAGTGTGTGAGCATGCCCAGTATGGACATATATACTATATGTGTGAAAAATCAAGCTGGTTTTTACTTCAGGGCTCACCTTTGTGTTATACATCGACAGGAAGCACACTGTGCCTGCAGGGCTTCCATGAGTCACTTTATATAGACTTATCTACATTTCTACATACAGGGGGGACAGCTATTAGTTGTACATTTCTACCCAGGGGGCACATCTGATTGTTACTGTGGGTGTACATAGGATGAGGGGTTCACCTGACACTTATACACATTTGCTAGGCCTGCACTGCTATGTCAGGTACTCCATTTCAGTCTGTACCATTGCCTGTCGTACTGGCTTGAGGCATACTACTGTACTACAGATCTTAGCTTCCAATTTCAAGTATATTAGTTTGTGACTTCATAGCCTACCCAACCCACATCACACTGCCTGGCCTGCTGTTATCTGTCTGCATAGGCCTGGGGGGAAGATGTTCATCGTGTTACACTGCTGCAGTCATCACACTTGGGTTATCCTGCCATCAGGCGGTCACGCAGTTGGCCAGAATTCCAAAGTCTTGGTCCGGCGTCGGTTGCTGCCGCTTCTTCCCTGACGTCAGAGCACCAGGGGTATATGAGATGAATCCGACGCCATTTTCTTAAGTCTTTCTTGCCGCGCGGTGCCCGAAGCAGAAGCAGTTTGCAAGTGCCGGTCGGCCGACTCCTGAGATTTTCGAATTCGAATTTCAGAACCGAAGTCTTAAATAAAGCTAAGTACCCCGTTGGGGAAACTTTTTTCTTGCCTCAGACCGATGTCAGAAAAAATTAACAATTGTATTTCTTATGGAAAGCAAATACCTCATAAGGACTTCCACTCTTACTGTATTCCATGCCTAAGCCCTGATCACGACGTCACTAGTTGTCAGTTCTGTGCTATATTTAACAAACGCACTATTAAAAGGTGTTTTGATTTTGCATTACACTACTTTGGCCGAAGGTTCAATTATACTATGCCGTCGGATCATCCGATGACCAGATTACTGAGAAAACACAAGGACAAGGATAAAGACAGGCATCCGAGGTCCAAAACCGATGACAAAGCCTCTTCTAGGCCAGTCGCCGGTTCTCAGTGAGGTGCTTTCGCAGCCCCTGACACCCGCTACCTCAGAGCCACAGGCTGCCTCCGACCACATGGAGACAACTAGGCCTCTGGAAACTCAAGGTATTGGGCCTATGGAAACGAATCCCTCAGATGGGTCCGGAGCCACTGAGCAGGCATCTGCTTCTGAGGGTGTTTTCAGACGTTCACAATTTACTATCAAAACAACAAAGACAAAAGTATCACTAAAGACAAAGAAACAAGTACAGCCTTCTCCTGGACAAGCCTCCATGCCTAAAAAACAGATGCTTAAAATGGCCGAAGACCTCATTACTCTAATCAGGGTTTCCCATCCCCCTCCTGAGTAAAGGCCGAGGCAAGATACAGAATATGATTCCTCTGATCAGGTTTCCATTTCCTCTGATTCCACTTCTGACCAGGGGTATTCTATCCCTCCTTACGAGGACTCTGATGCTGAAGAATCTATCCCTTCAGCCTCTCCTCCTGAGGACTACTCTTTTGGGGAAACTTTGCATACCATGAGGGAGCACTTCCATTGGGAAAGTCAGGAATACTCAGATTCTAAGAAAAGGCCCAGAGATTTCCTTTTACTACCTCAGCACAGGCCCCTGGCTATTCCGCCTGTGCTAGATATTGTGGATGATGTGTTTTCGGAATCCAGCTTATCTCCTGATTCCTTGCCCCCTGCACCAGCCAAGCCAGATAGGTACTACAGAGTCCCTGACTCTCACAAGTTTCTTTTTAAAAACCCTTCTGCTGATCCAGAAACTATTCCCCAGGGTCCAAAAGGGGTTAAGGCTTCCATTGCAAAAATTCCAGTACCCTCTGACAGAGATTCCAGAGCTTTGGATAGATGAGGGAAGAAAGTATACACTTCCGCTACTTTAGCTGTAAGAGCCTTAAATTGCCAGTTTCACATGCTTAAGTACCAACAATATTTACTGACTCAATTAAAGCAGAAAATGCTTGCTAGCTCGGAAGCTCCTGATTGTAAGGAAATGCAGGATATGTTGCATGCAATTGAACAGGTGGGAAAAGCATACTCTGCAATGTGGTTTTGATTCTCTAGAGGCCTCCTGTAGGGCCGCAGTTACAGGGTCTGTGATTCGAAGACATGCTTGGTTAAAAGAACAGAGTTTACCTGATCATGTTAAGGCAAATTATTGGATGCTCCTTTACAGCATGATACCTTGTTTGGTGTTAAGGCAGAAGAGGTCTTAAAGAAAATGGAGGAAAAAGCTAAATCAATGCAAACAGTCAAGGATTTCTTACAGGTACAGCCACCTCGATTTAGCAGAAATTGGCCTACAAATAATTGGTCCTTTCCGGTGTCAGACAGGCCACAGAGAGGTGGATACAGACGCCCAAGAGGCAGATCTCAACCACAAGGCTCAAACAGACAAAAACAGTTGGGCACCTCAACCCCAGGAGGAGGTGAGGACAAGTTTCAAACTTACAGGAAGCAGTCACAATGACTTTCCCTTTCGCATGCCAAGCACTTCCCTTTTGGAAGCCCCCTTGGGGGGAAAACTAACACTTTTTTCTCAAAACTGGCAAACAATTACCCAAGACAGATGGGTTCTGAAAATTGTGTCTCAAGGTTACAGGTTCCACTTCCATATGTTACCAAAGCTAAAAGGAATGCCAGACCTGCCACCAAATCAAAGGGCAGAGGCACAAAAGCAAATTTCAGCCCTCATGGACATGAGAGCTGTTCAGAAGGTACCACAGCAAGATCAAGGACAAGGATTTTACTCAAGACTGTTCCTGGTCCCCAGGAAGGACAAGGCTTGGAGGCCCATACTAGACCTGTCAATTTTAAATAAATACCTGAAAATTCCAAAATTCAAAATGTTGACTTTACAACAGCTACTACCCATGCTGGACAAGAACGCTTGGCTTGTTACTCTGGACCTCAAAGAGGCATACCTGCATGTCCCTATCAGACAAACTTGCAGAAGATTCCTCAGGTTCAAAGCTGGATCAATGCACTACCAATTCTGCTCCTAGCAGTAACTTCAGCACGAAGAGTCTCAGAGCTACAGGCATTAATGGCAGTGGAACCTTTCATAAGTTTTCATCAGGACAGGGTTTCTCTAAGGACAAACCCACCTTTATGCCAAAGGTGGTATCTAGTGTGGCCCTTAACCAAACCATCCATTTGCCAACTTTTTACCCAAGCCCCCAGAATAAAGGGGAAAAACTGCATTCTTTGGATGTACACAGACAGCTACGCTTCTACTTGGACAAAACAAAAGCTATCAGGAAAACTGAGCAACTGTTTGTAGCATATGCTGCAGGATCACAGGGCAAGGCTATCTCAAAGCAAACTATTTCCAAATGGATAGGACACTGTATTCGTTACTGCTACACTCGGCATGGAAAATCAGTCCCTAAACACATTAGGCCACATTCCACCAGGGCTACAGCCACTTCTATGGCCTTTCTCAGGGGAGTACCTACAAAGGAAATTTTGGAGGCTGCAACTTGGAGTTCAGTGCACACCTTTACCAAGCATTACCACCTGCCTCTTTACTCTAAATCCAGAGCAGGATTTGCCACTGCAGTTCTGCAGGGCCTCAGAGTCTTCACAAAGTGCCTGGCACCAGTAGTTGCTTTTTGAAGACAAAAAGGAATTCAAATATATCCATACCTGGACGACTGCCTCATTCAAGCAGAGACAAAGGACATACTCTTACAGCGTCTGGCTTTTGTAAAGAGATTGATAGCCTTTTTAGGGTACACTGTAAACGAAAAGAAGTCAAAACTAGTGCCCTCACAACAGATTACATTCCTGGTTGCCAGCTTAAATACAATGGCCCAGGTGGTTTACCTCACGCCAGACAAACAAGTGCAACTAAAACAATATTTTCAATTACTGGCAAAAAAGTCCCATATCCCTGCAAGAAAAATTCTGCAGGCCCTGGGATTCATGGCATCCTGCATACTACTAATACCATATGCCAGACTGCATATGAGGAAACTACAATGGTACCTAAAAAGTGTTTGGACACAACACTCTCACAGTTTAGAAGCAGCAATACCAATGATTCCCTGCCTACAACAGGCGTTTCATTGGTGGGCACAGGCATGTCACCTAAACAAGGGTCACCCTTTCATCCTACCCACAGCCAGGCAAACTCTTACAACGGATGCTTCGGATTATGCCTGGGGAGCACACATGACAGGAAAATGCATACAGGGCAAGTGGAGCACAGACCAAATGCATCTACAAATCAATCAAAAAGAGATGTTAGCGGTGCAAAATGCCCTAATAGCTTTCAAGGACCTTCTGCACCCAGGACAGTTATTAAAGACAGACAACACCACGGTTATGTGGTACATAAACAAACAAGGGGGCACTCATTCTTACCCCCTATGCAGGCAGGCCATGACCTTATGGAACACAGCTCTAATGTACCAAGTACACCTGCAAGCACAATTCCTCCCAGGCAAGGAAAATACTCTGGCAGACTATCTAAGCAGGAATATCATGGACCCTCACGAATGGAAACTGGATCCACAAATCTTCAGCATGTTAACAAAAATGGGGATGCCCAGACATAGATCTTTTTGCCTCCCCACTGAACTGCCAACTACAAAAATTCTGCACAAGGACTTACCACAAACAAGCATGGAAAGTGGATGCTCTTTTTCTCAGCTGGAGAAACCTAAATTTATATGCATTCCCACCTCTGTCTCTCCTTTCAAGAGTGCTCCTAAAAGCCAGGCAAGAGAAACCATAGATGATACTGATCACCCCAGACTGGCCACGCCAGCACTGGTACCCGATACTAAGGAACCTTGCTCAAGGACCACCATGGATTTTGCCTTAAATTCCTACTCTTCTGACTCAACAAAACAATCAGATCCTGCACCAGCAGCTCAAAACCTTAAACCTGGCAGCATGGCAGATCCATTAGACAAACAGGCAACATCTCTCTCTAAAGCAGTTATGGATGTTATTTTGGAGGCCAGGAGGCCTAGCACCAGGAAGGCTTACTCCGAAAAATGGAAAAGATTCTGCGCCTGTAACCAGGCTCAAAACCTTGATCCTCTTGTCCAAACATTCCTCAGATTTTACAATACGTAACTGAGATGCTGGACAGAGGCTTATCCTTTTCATCAATTAAGATCCACGTCTCTGCCATTTCAGCACATTACAACACGGATCCTCCTTTATTCTCTCATCCTTTGCTAAAACAGTACCTCAGAGGGGCAAAAAACAGAAGACCGTGCAGGAGAGCTCCAACACCAACTTGGAATCTCAATTTCATTTTGGAAAAACTGACTCTGCCTCCTTTCGAGCCAGCTTACACAGCAAATTTAAAATTTTTATCATGGAAAACAGCTCTGATCCTAGCAGTAACTTCAGCAGGAAGAGTCTCCGAGCTACAGGCATTAATGGCAGTGGAACCTTTCATAAGTTTTCATCAGGACAGGGTTTCTCTAAGGACAAACCCTACCTTTATGCCAAAGGTGGTATCTAGTGTGGCCCTTAACCAAACCATCCATTTGCCAACTTTTTACCCAAACCCCCAGAATAAAGGGGAAAAACGTCTGCATTCTTTGGATGTACACAGACAGCTACGCTTCTACTTGGACAAAACAAAAGCTATCAGGAAAACTGAGCAACTGTTTGTAGCATATGCTGCAGGATCACAGGGCAAGGCTATCTCAAAGCAAACTATTTCCAAATGGATAGGACACTGTATTCATTACTGCTACACTCAGCATGGAAAATCAGTCCCTAAACACACTAGGCCACATTCCACCAGGGCTACAACCACTTCTATGGCCTTTCTCAGGGGAGTACCTACAAAGGAAATTTTGGAGGCTGCAACTTGGAGTTCAGTGCACACCTTTACCAAGCATTACCACCTGCCTCTTTACTCTAAATCCAGAGCAGGATTTGCCACTGCAGTTCTGCAGGGCCTCATAGCCAATCCTAACTCCTTATAGACCAGCCACCCAACCTTAGCTTTGGGATTCCACCCAAGTATGATGACTGCAGCAGTGTAACATGATGAACATAGTACAGTTTTGTACCTACTATAAATGTAGATGTTCTAGTGTTCACACTGCTGCAGTCCTGGTTACCCTCCCTCCATCCCCTCTGAACTGGTTGGCCTTATCTATACCTTTCTACCCTATACAACCTTTGTGGTGTATTTGCTTGTATCTGAAGGTATTGTTGTTATTGTATATGTATAAATGTTTATAGCAATATGTATTGCCTACCTACTTGGGGGCACCTGACATCTGGGGCATTAAAACTGAAGAAAATGACGTCGGATGCATCTCATATACCCCTGGCGCTCTGACATCAGGGAAGAAGTGACAGCAACCGACGCTGGACCAAGACTTTGGAATTCTGGCCGACTGCGGGACTGCCTGATGGCAGGATAACCCAAGTGTGATGACTGCAGCAGTGTGAATACTCGAACACCTACATTTATGGTAGGTACAAAACTGTACTTTACTCATATGCCTCTTCAGAGGGCATGATACAACATTCGTTTGTGTTTGCGTTAGTCTACAATTGTCCTGCTGTGTCTGTGCCAGTGAAATGCTGTCATGGCTTAGTGGTTCAGTACTGTGACTATAATGCACAGTATCCTGAGTTCGAGCCCTGTCACTGCTTTTTAGTTTCCTGCTGGGCAGACCAGACTGCTTAAGGAACAGTAAAGCAGGTGTGAGCGTGTTTACCTTACTTTGCTCAACTTTGCCCAACCTTGCCCAACTTTGCCCAACATTGCCTGACGTTGCACTGGTTAGCGTGGTGCACAGCTCCGTGCAATTGTGTTTAAATATGCTAAATAGTGGTAAAATGTGCTTAACATTGCTTTATATTGCTTAAAATAGGGCAATCATGCCTCAGGTGGTGCTGCAGGGCTGCCTATGTCGGATGCACATAGTACAACATTCCCTATACATGTTTGAAAACCGGTAGTGTCAAGTTAGGCATCCCTTTTATTGTATGTGCGAGTCAGAGAGAGGTGTCATTTCCAGGGTTCCTACTGAGTCAGTGTATGTGTTATGCGTTGCCTCTTTGCCAAGGCCAAGGCATACTGGGCACACCTCCTTCTGCCTACTGGGGCAGGCTCCGGTTGTTCTTCCTCCATGTCACGCTGTGCCTGTGCAGGCCTTGGCAATGGTGGGGGGCTGTTTGGCCTTGTCCCATGCTGTTCCTGCTGCAGCTGTTTTCGCAGGATCATATTGTGTAGCATGGCACATAGCATGACAATTTGGGTACATGTAGTTGGTGAGTACTGCAAGGCTCCACCAGATGTGTCCAGGCACCGGAACTGTGACTTGAGCATTCCAAACACACGCTCAATAATGTTTCTTGTTTGTGCATGTGCCTCAGTATGGAGTTCTTGTTCGGATGAGTGTGCATTTCTGATGGGTGTCATCAGCCACAGCTCCAGTGCGTATCCAGCATCCCCCACTAGGTGACCGTCAGGGATGTCCCCATTGGCAAATCTCTGGTACAGCTGCATCAGATGCCAGATGTGGGAATTGTGATAGCTTCCATGGCAGCCAGCACACACATTCATTATTATGCCCTGGGCATCGCACATGGCCTGGCAGTTGATGGAGGGGAAGCCCTTGCAGTTGATGTAGACCCTACCCCACTCACCGGGTGCTGCTTTGATGTGTATGTGCATGTAGTCTATTGCACCCACTACCTCTGGATATTCTGCTATTTGGTGAAAAAGACTCATATTGCTGGCCAATGCCTCATGGGAATTGGGGAAATATACGTGCTCACTGACATGTGCTGACATGTCATCCAGAAAGTGGTGCAGTACCCTGGATGGTGATGCCTGTGAAACCCCCATCATATCACCAGTTGGTATCTGGAAGGTACCTGTAGCTAGTATTTGTAGGCCAACACATACCTTGGTATCCACTGGGATGGGTTCCCCTCTGTTGGTTCTCTGTGTGAGGCGTGGCCGGCACAGCTCAACAATTTGCTGCAGGAAGTCTCTGTCCACTCTATAGTGCTCCACTATCTCCAGCTCATGTAGCCCTTAGTAGGTTACCCTGGGTCTGTACACTCTTCTCTGTCTCCTCACTGTGGGTTTCTCCACAGCATTCACAATATCACCACCATCAGCATCTTGCACATGTTGATTTATGATAGCAATAGCAGCCACTAACATTTTGTCTGACTTAAGCTTTTTAAGTTTTCACTCTTTGTATACTGCAGTGTTGCAGAGTTCTTGGGAAAAAAACAGGGTAGACTGCTGTTTGCAGAGTTTAAAGTGCTGAGCTGGGCTGGGCTAGTCTACTGCCTGTGTAATTGGCTGATTCTGATATATTTCACTTGGCAGCTCTGCTAGTTTTCCTTGGTTAACTTCCTACTACTTCTTTTCCTTTTCTCTTTCTGTTTCCACAAGGGCAGCGCCGCGCAAATAAGCGCACATGCACGCACAAATACCCACACACGCGCACACGCTGTGTGCCCGTTTGCAAGAAATTTCAGATATATCCACGGCGTATGCCTTTGGTTTCTTGTTTTCAGCTAGGACAAGTGTAGACACGCCTCTTGCAATCCTGAGCAACTCAGGGCAAACACAAGCCACTGTGCTCCAATAAGCTTACAGTCTTTCAGACATACCCCCTCATGATGTCACCTATCTTCTACTCTACTACTCCCCTACTCCTACACTTACATTCTAAGGACATGGCTCACATGCCGGGGAAAATTGGGATTCACTATCCTTATCCTCATTTGCATAGGATTGCATACTAATGCTTGGTTACATCTCTCACACTGAGCTTCCCCCCTTAGCATCCACCACTCAGTGCCATGTTGTTTTCAGCCTGCTATTCACCTGCATGGCAGAACAAGCTTTTTAGTGAAAATGCCCACGTTTGGCTGTTTTTCAATTTTTTTTCATTTTATTTAAAGCATAGCACGTTTGCGCAGTGCTGCGCTACGTTTAAACATCGGCGATCGGGGGAAAAATGGATTTTAAGGATTTACAACATTTGCAAATGCCAATGCCCTTATATTTGGCCATTGGCATGCTTCCTCAACTAGATGCATCCTTTATTTGGAGCTGTCATAGCTCCGTTTAGCTATTTGCAGAACGGTACTCCGTTACCAACAGAGTACATTTCTGCAAATAACACTACTCTTCCACTCAGGTTAGTGTTCCCTGGATCACAAATTTACCTCATTTGCATAGCTTTCAGCAGCAAATGAGGCAATTTGCATACCATAACACTGTCCTTGCAAGAGTAGCTTTAGAAGCTCTCATGCACGCCCCTGCTGGCTATTGCTGGATCGCTTGGCAGACGTATTGGCTGTCTGCCGTCTTACACTACTCTTAGCCTCCGTGCAAGCATTCATAAATCCAGCCCATTATCAAACCTTATTTGACATTTTTTATAGATGATTGGGGTTTTCCTCCAGGCTGATCTCAAAACCAGTTCTTTGTCCATAAATGATAGAAATTTAACTATAATGGATCTCGAAGATGAATTAGGGGTGGTGGATGGTGTTTTTCCGATAGCTCTATGTGCTCTTTCAATTCCACAAGATAGTCCTTTTATTTCTAGCATTTCAGGTAACCAAGAATTCAAGAATAAGATGATGTCTTCTCCTTCAGACTTCTCTGGAAGACCAAAAATCCTTATGTTTGTTCTTCTTTCCCTATTTTCTATATCATCAACTTTATTTATTAGCCATGTATTCTGTTGTAAAAGATATTCACGGTGGTGTTCCTCTTCTTTTAGTCTCCAATCTATGTCATTCTGAGAAGTTTCATTGTCTGATAACTTTGTTTGTTGTTGCTGAAGTATTTCCTTAAAAATATCAGTTTGCTTTTGACAGTTATCTTTAAGATTTTCTAGATTTTCAGTAAATCTGTCCATCATCAGAGATAATTCTTGAAGGGTATAGACATCAGTTGGATTTCTTTTTTTAGAGTAGAGTCTGATTGAGAATTCCTTGTGTTACTCATTTCCACACAATTTGGTTAGTCTTCAGGTTAATTTGACAGGAAAATTTTGAGATATTTCCTTTAAATTTGGTAAGTTTATAGCTTTGTGATTCTTCTATAAGATTTTCCAAGAGTTATTTGAATAAGTTAAGTATTTTCCTGTTTTCTAGTATGAGTTTGTAGAGCTCAGAAATTTTGCTGCTAACAGTTAGGCATCTAGGCTCCGCCCCCCTTAAATTCCTTTTTGAACACAAGGACTGTCTCAATGTTGTTATTAAGAATTCTGGTATGAGAAGATATGCTACTTGCAGATAGTGCATGTTTAAATTTCAAAGCATATTTTTTTCTGTGATAGGGTACCCCAAATTATTATCTGTAAGAGGAAAATGTACTTGTGAAATGAAAGGAGTAGTTTAAATGGCTTTTTGTTCTTCCTGACCATTTTTTTTATATTGGTAAGACTATTGGTCCCTTGAGAAAAAAGATTTACCAGTATCTATATGTAATCAAAATGAAGCATACAGTGGATACTTTGTATGAGCATTCAGTAGTGTGTAAAGAATTTAAGAAGTTTATGTTTCCTATTCTGGAAAAAGTTCCTATGCCTATCAGAGGAAGAGACTGAGAGGTGAGGTTGGAGCAACATGAAATTTATTGGCAGCTGTTTCTGAATGCTGGGGTTTACCCTGGCTTGAATGATTTCATTTCTGTCAAACCTACTTTGAGAGCTAACGCTGCTGTTATTTGATTTTATTATGACTTATTTTTATATTTAAAAGATCACAATTTCAAACTGATATATATTTTTTATATAAAATGGTTTCTATATATAATGCTGTTTAAAATAGAATGTATTTTTGCACTTGCACTACGGCACTTAAGCACTTTATTATGTCATGTTAAAGTGTATGCACTTTTTTAGCATTGTCACTTTAATAATGTTGGCACCTTTGAGGCTTTTTAAATGTATCCAGGAAGTAGTTTCTTTGTTTACTGATGAAGTTCCTTTGGTGCTGGAATGAAAGCACTAAAAACAAAATACTATTAAAAGTTTGCTGTGACATCTAGGCAGCATTTTTTTGTTTTATACAGTTTATTAGTACGTTGTTTAGTGGATTTTGTTGATTATTATTATTATTAGTAGTAGTAGTAGTATGATTTTTACTGAAATTGGCTTTGTGGCACTGTCCTTCTGTGGTTCTGTCATGGTCTCATGAGGCAATGGAAAAAACACCAAGCTTCTTCTTGGTGAGGGGCACACCCACACAGATGTGATGGAACCACAGAGGGACAAAGCTGGATGCACTGTACTATGAGTGGCCTTAAAGACACACACACGCGCGTGCACACACACACACACACACACACACACACACACACACACACACACACACACACACACACACACACACACGCACACACAGTCTTACATCTCCTTACATCATTTCCTCCACACACACATGCACACACACATACACAGACATAAACACGCACAGGAAAAAGGCATATTACCTTTAAGATATTTTATCTTTCATAGGAATTCTAAATCGTAACTTCGATATAGAGTTTTCACCTTTGGTTTACAAGGTGCTCATTTCTTCTTTTGCTCCTTCACAACATCATTGTTCAATAATTCTGGATAAAGCCTTTAATAATGGGGGAACACAGGGTCAAATTTTAATTCGTTTAAAAAAACACCAAACGATTGGTTATGTATCAGCATTCATTTTCTGAAAAGTAAGAAGCATGAATCTCTTAGTGACTGACATTACTGACTGATAGTAATACTCAGCAGTTTACCCACTATTTATTTATTTTATAAGGGCACTGCAATTGACTAAAACAATGGATTTTGCATCCATGCATATTTTCTAAGAAATAATGAAAGTCTTCTGACTGTAACCTTACCTTGAAACATTCGTCCCAGACAGAGCAAGTAAATAAACAGCATGGTTTGTGTCATTGTGATTTTTCCAAACAACAAAAAGCCTGAAAAATTAGAGCCTATTAATACTGACTGGTTGTAGTCCTCCAGCTATTTAACAGAACATAAGCAGTTTTATGAGGCTCAGGGCAAAAAATAAAAGGCAAGATTAGGTATAGTTAAGACATGTATGATTGCTCTTCAACTATGCCGTCACTGACGACAATAAACATCTGTAAGCACCGGTGAACACGTTAACCACAAATATTATCTCATTTAATTGGACTCCAGGGTGAAACCAGGTATACGTTTTGTACACTACAGAGTTATTTTCAGTACTTGAAACATTTACCTTATTTATTTTAGGCTTTATCATGTCTATAGTTATTTATTCATTTATTGTTATTTGTTCACTGGGAAAGTCCCAAGTGGATAATTTTATCCATTTCCAATTGACATTAGCTGCAATATACTAGAAATAAATGGATTAAATTAGATATTAATACAGAAATAACCTGTAGAATAGTCTCACACACACACACACACACACACATATATATATATATATATATATATGTATATATATATATATATATATATATATATATATATATATATATATATATATATATGTATAGGTTCATAGGTTCATAGATATCTACTATACTATCGGCCCAAGGGACTATGCAAGTCTAGCCAACAAGGTTCCCTGGCTTATGCCACCCAAGAAAGTTATTTTCGTGTACCACTGACGAGCAGAGACACAGAAGTGATCCCCGGGGTGTATTTCCTGTTTCCCATCCACTCATCAAGATTTTTCTTGAAGAGTGCTAATGAAGAACTTTGCTTGACATAGATGGGTAGCCTGTTCCAGAGTATGGGAAGTCTCTTGGATAGGAATATATCCCTCCAGCATGTCCTGTTTATTGTGGTGACAAGGTTTAGGTCCCTAGAGCGTGGAGCTCGGAGGGATTGGGATTTCTTTAGGTGTAGCATGTCCAACAGCTCTCGGTTTGACATAGCTGTATATGTTAGGCAGAGATCACCTCTGAGTAGGCAATATGCTATGGAGTAAAGCTGAAGTTTTTTGAGGCTGTCAGTGTAGGATATTTGTTTGAGTCCAGTAATCCTCTTTGTGAGGTACTTCTGTGGCCTTTCCAGCTGCTGCAGATGTCTTGTGAGGTACATTCCAAAAGGGGCATTGTACTCTATAATGGGTCTAATGAGTGATGAGTAGAGGGTAACGATGACCTCTTTTTTCCTGGACGAGAACCCTTTTATGATGAGGTGTGCCACATAGAAGGACTTCCTGACTACTGTGGCGATGTGACTATCAAAGGAGAGACTACTGTCCACCTGGGTCCCAAGGTCTCTTATCACACATTTGGCATTAAGTAGATTGCTGCCTATGTGGTAGTTCATGGGTACAGAGTTTTTACCAAAGGGGATGACACTGCAATTTTTGGCATTGAGCTTGAGGCCATGGCTCTGACACCAGGCATCTGTCTCAGAGAGGCCCTTCTGTAGGATGTTCACATCATTTGGGGACTTGACTATGGCTCCTAGTTTGCAGTCATCTGTGAACTTCATTAGCCAGAGGCCTTCTGTGTTAGCCTGTACTTCAGAGAAGTAGATACCAAACAGGAGCGGTCCCAGGTCGGAACCCTGTGGTACTCCACTTGTCACTGGTTTGAGGTCAGATTTGGAGTCTGCAACTTTTATAGTGTGGATTCTGTCAGTGAGCCAGTTGGTGACCCATCTTGTGACGTAGGCATTTATGCCTAGTTTATTGAGTTTAGCTATAATTCCAGAATGGGGGATGGTCAAGATAGGCTGTGTGAACCACTTTACCCTCATCTATGGCTTTGGTGACTGCCTCAAAGAAGTCGATCAGGTTCAGGAGGCATGATCTGCCTTTCACAAACCCCAACTGGGTGGGATCCAGAGTTTGGAGGTTACCAATGTTTTTGTTTATGAGTTCCATGATGATATGTTCCATGGCTTTGCACACCAGGCTCGTCAGGCTAATAGGTCTATAGTCCCTGGGATCAGTGGTGGCTCCCCCTTTGTGGAGTGGGATAACTGTTGCTGTGTGCCATTCAGTGGGCACAAAGCCTGATGCGAGGCTATTATTGAACATGGTGCTTGAGTGGGGAGCCAGTTCATTCTGAAGTTCGTGTATAACGCAGCCTGGAATGTTGTCCGGTCCCATGGATGCTGTGTTTTTGGCTTTAGAGAGTGCAGCTTTCACCTGCGTAGTTGTGATTACATGGACTCTGCATTCTTCCTGTATAGATATGGGCCCTTTAGGGGGTGGGGGGGTAAAGTTAGCACTGAACCTATTTGCCAGGATGTTGGCAATATCAGTTGGTTCTGTAACTTTCATGCCTTTGTGCTGTAACTCAGAGCAGATCTGGGTGTTGCCATTGAGATTCTTGACATAGCTGTAGAATGCTTTGTGGTTGTCCTTGGAATTAGTGGCAATTTTATTTTCGTAGCTAGCTTTGGAGAATCTTATAAGGGATCTCAGCTTCTTACTGAGGCTGACCAGGGAGCTCCTCCACTCATGGGATTTTACTCTCTTTTGCAACAGTTTCTTCCTTCTGTTGTACAGTTTGTTTGTGGCAGGGGACCACCAGATTGGCTTCCTTTTTTTGGAGGCTAGCGTCTTGGTTCTGTTTGGGATAGCACGATCCATGCACTCATGTAGGTGCTTATAGAGCGCATTTGTGTAGGATTCAGCAGTTGTAACTGTATTGTCCATCTGCATGGGTGTCATGAAGTTCACTACTTCTGTCTAAAGAAGCATGAAGTTGGCTTTGAGAAATTTCTTACTGTGGTTTCCTTAATGGGGCTGGGAGAAGGATGTGGATATCAAGGGTGATTAGCTTATGGTCAGATTGGACCAATGAGGAGTTGACTTCAGGTGTGGAACACCGGTCACTCATGTTGGTAATGACTAGGTCTAGGATATTGTTGCCCCTGGTGGGGGTGTGGATAAGTTGTTCTAGGGCATTGGAGTTTATGAATTCCAGAAAGCGTTGTGCTAAGGAGTTAGTACATGAGTAGTTTTCCCAGTTAATGGTGGGGTAGTTGAAGTCGCCCATTATTAGGGTGTTTAGTTGAACCCTAATATTTTCCAGTACATCAGGAAAAGAGGAGTGGAAATCCTGGGGCATGGTGGGGGATCTGTAGCAAGCTACAATTTGGATTGCGGTTTTGCCAAGAGTTAGTTGCACTTGGATAACCTCAGATGCATTGTGCTGAGCAACTAGCCTGGAGGTGTGGATATCCTTAATGAATATGGACACACCCCCACCTTTGGTGTTTCGGTCCAGGTTAGATGGCCGAAAAGTGTGGTATGAGTTATAGCCTGGTAGTGCAGGGGTGCTCTCTGGAGCCTTGAACCAGGTCTCAGTCACTGCACAGATATCGATGTTCTCCATTTTGAGGAGTGCCTTGAGTGAGTGCATTTTGAAATTTAGACTTCTAGCATTGAGTAGCATTACCCTCAGTTTTTGCTTACCTGTTCCTGTTATGGTGGTGAATTTGTTACTTGAACCCTGCCTAAAATAGGCACTATAGGGGCAGCAAGAGCCTTAGCCAGTATCTGGAATCTTAGGGGCGACAGGTGCAGGCCATCTGTGGCAAAGCATCGTGGTCTGTCAACCATGTCAACCCAAGCAGACAGATACTGGATCCCCTTTGAATGACACCAGAAGCTTAGCCAATTGTTGAAATCAATCATTTTGTCCTTGTACTGCGGTATCATTCTGGGCGATGGCAGAATGCTACTCAGGGCAAGGGTCATATCTGCCTGGGCTACAAGATCGCAGAGCTCTAATATATATATATATATATATATATATATATATATATATATATATATATATATAGTTCCGTATCAGAAGCCTGAAACACTATAAGCCTGAAAGTCAAAATCCTGAAAACTATAGACTGAAATTGCAAAATCTCGAAAATGCAAAATCCTGAAAGTCAAAATCCTGAAAACACAAATAATGATAATATGTCACTATAAAGACACTAATATCTACCAACTGACCCTGACCTAACCCTAACCCTAAGGTCCGTCACTATCGCACACTCACCTGACCAGCGCCCTAACCTAACTCACTTAAACCGCCTAACCCCAATATTTGTCACTATTGCATACATGCCTAACCTGCGCCCCAACCCTCACCCACTTAACCCGCCCCTAACCCTAACATAAAACCAACCGCACACTTACCTGGACCCAACGCATGACCTAACACCACAGGGCTAACAATAGCAAAGCCACAATGACGTCAGTATGTCCATTTTGTGTTTTCAGGATTTTGCATTTTCGAGATTTTGCATTTTCAGTCTATAGTTTTCAGGATTTTGACTTTCAGGCTTATAGTGTTTCAGGCTTCTGATAGGGAACCATATATATATATATATATATATATATATATATATATATATACATATATATATATATATATATCTTATAACAAGATAAATACTACAATATCATGGAGCATTGAAACTGTGGACATGTTATAAGTGTCATAAAGTTAATGTCAGAGTGGAAAATTCAAATAGTGGATGAGGGGTACAGTAAGGGAAGGGAAGAGTGAGAGATAAGTATTTGGTAGAGCTGATAAGCAGAGTAGATATATGAGCATACCTCTCATCTGTACAGATTTTTAAAGAATGTCCAGACTTTTGTCTCATATTTTGGGTATGTTCCTCATAAAAAAATGGTGGTTATCTGGCAAATCATTGAGGGTTGAAGTCAGAAAATAATGACAGACATTGAGTTTCAGACTTCATACCCTTTTGAAAATTCATGTTAATAAAAAAAACTGTTGTTCTATCAATTTATAGAATGATTTTATTGAAATTGGATTTGTAGCTCTGTCCCTCTGTGGTTCTGTCATGCTCTTGCGAGACATCAGAAGTGCTGAGTTTCTCATCGGCAAGGGACACACCCACATAAACTTGACAGAACCACTGTTGGATAGAGAGGGATGCACTGTACTACAAGTGGCACACACACACACACACACACACACACACACACACACACACACACACACACACACACACACACACTTAAGTCCCAAAAACACAACAAAACAAGATCACGTCTAATCAGGGCCAATTTTAAAATAAAAAAAACATCAAGCTTCCTGTTGGCATTTTTCCACTGTCTCCCTACTTACCTTCGTACTATGTTTATCAAGGAACTTGACAGTACCATAGAAAGACACATATTTTCCTATTTTACTTAAAAACTAAAAAGGAATAAAATAAAAATATATAACAATATTTGTTTTAATAAAGAATGCTTTTCTATTCAGTCACTCTAAAAAATAAGGAAGAAGAGTGAAAACAGTGCAAAAGAAACACAGGGAAGCTGACTTCAGAAAAGCATTTGAGGTTGGTTTTGGTGATTCCTCCTGCTTCTTCTGCTACCTCAATAACAGAATATTAAACCAAAGCAAACACTAACTTCAAGTGATTGTGTATTTCTGACTGCAGTTTTAAACATTTGAGGTTAAATTGTTATTGTTATTATTATTATTGGCATTCTGATTCCTGCTGTTAGGATTATACAGGGAGGTTATACATTTCTTGAAATTTTAAGGCTTGATGGCAACCTTTGTCCAAGTCATTGAACACTTGAAAATGGGGACAAATATTAATACATATGCAACAGTGTTGCTTTTTCCTTTTCATTAACAAGGGGTGCGTGGGGCTAACCACAAATAGAGGTTGGAGGGCCTGTCTCTGATAAAGATGTCCATCTGAAGTTCTTTTAATTTTTGTAGAAGACTTTGTTGAACTGAACATTGGGGAATCTAAACATAACTTTCTACGAGATCATAAAAAGGGGAGCAGAGAAAAAGGGGATGCAAATGAAGGATTAACTTCTGTATGGCACAATATTAATTTGGAAGTTAAAATTCAGTGCATTTACTTCTCATAAATGAAATATCATTAGAAAGTGTAACTTATAAACTGCAAAACACTGAAGTTTTGTACTGTAAACATTAAGAATATGACCCAGTGGATTATCCACGCACAACACAGGAATATTTTCTGCAGTCTCTATTTTATTTTGTAAGTGATAGATGAATAAAAATGATAACAATAATGCAGAGGACATTTTTGCTCATAGAGCACAATTTCAGACACTGTGCTTCATCTTTGAAATACCACGCACTTCATTATGATGATTTAAATTTTTAATTCTAATATTGAAATGCATCTAACAACATAACCATCTTAATAATATTATGTATTTGTTTTTCATGCATGGTGTGTATTTTTACACATTTTCCTACTTTTGTTTTATTTTGTAAATGCTGAAATTGTGTTTTTGTAATTTTAAACCGTGCACCCTGGTAGTAATTGTATTCAAATGAACTTAGGGGTGCAATGGGGGCATCACCAAAACAAAACTGTACTCTAGGTACCAGTAAATTAATGTGTTTTTTTCTGGATCACATATTATGGTTCCAGCAACTTGAAAACGTGTCAGCATGATCTTGCATAGTGTTAGAATAAAAGATACAAAGACTGAGTGGATTTCAAATCTTTTTCTTGTATTTTACACTTTTCAGCCATTTGAGAACCACTGAGCATAAATGTCTTTCTCAGATATCGAAAAATGAGCTTTAGTCCAATTAATTGACTTTGTTCAAAGTTGTACAGTGTGCAAGTGGAGGCTGATAGTATCCAACTAGACCTAACATGTTCGTTACAATCTTAGAGTTTAATCCTTCTTTCTTATACTGCCAAGTTATGAGACTTGGGAAAATGTAATGAGAATGTTCATAGTCAAAGTAACTCACAGATAAGTTCATTGAGCCCACTTAAATGGTAACCACTTCATAAGGTAACAGTACCTTGTGCCAGAGCACAGGTGGGCTTTGTTTAACTCTGTGTGTGTGTGTGTGTGTGTGTGTGTGTGTGTGTGTGTGTGTGTGTGTGTGTGTGTGTTGTGTATGCATATTTATTTTAAAAGTGGACACAATATTAATACTCCTGTCTTCTACAACACAAAATTAGATGCTACTATGGTTTTATATCAGGTTTTAATATTTGCAACATTTTAAAATTATTAATATGGCAGGCAGTTAAATGTGGTGACACAGATAAAAATTGGTTGGGCTTGTGAATTTGCTCATTGGCATTTAGTCATTTTACAAATGCCCAAATGAGAATTCAGAAAGCAGTGATATTTTGTTTTATACAGCACATATATTAAAGTGATTTGATGTACGTTCATTTGTTGAAAAAATACAGCATTGCAAAGTTATTAGGGGTAAATACCTGCCAGTAACCAAATACATTTTAAATTTGTTTTGATTTTTAAGATTTCCATATTTTACAGACCAAAACCTATCATGACTTAAACGTTTTTCCCTGATTAAAAAACTTGCCCTTCAGAGAGAGCGTTGGCATGTGTGCACCACTGAAACATACAGTTTCACTCCTGTTAATAACACTCCAGGATAAACTAGACATTAAAAAAGTGCACTGTTCATTTATGAAGCTGAGTTTTCCAGAAGGGATTGTAAGGTGAAAAAGTATAATATAATTCAAGAAAGTGTGGTAAGGACAAAGGACAGAAACCCAGGTATTAAACCCTCCAGTAAATGTATTAGTTATCAGTCACACATATGTTATCTAACCCTGTATTAGCAATATGTGTTCTACATTATATTCTTTTCTTTTCCTTGTTATTGTACATGTTTTGGTCCCATTTGGAGTTTTTCTCTAGGGAACACTTCTGTAATGTGGACTTGAGCAAGTAAATAAATGAAAGGTAAACAAAATTATTACATCAATGCATTTTCAAGCAAGATAGAAGAAAATATGTCATCAAGTTTCATATTATTAAATGATACTAAAGCGTAAACTCATTGCTAGATCCATCTATCCATCCATCCACAGCCCTATGGTCCCATTTTTGCACTCGGGGTTGAGGTATCACTTTAACAGTGCCAATCATCTAGAGCCAAGGTTTACACCACTGAGTTGCTAGCCCTAGTTCTTCCACACCATACACTTGCCCACACACTCACCTATGACCAATTTAGAGTGTCCAATCCACCTACTGCATGTCTTTGGAATGTGGAAAAAAACCAGAGCACCTGAAGGAATCCCACACAAACAAAGGGAGGACATGTAGTCTACGCACAGAAGGCACCACAGTTGAGAATCGAACCAGGAAATCACTTGTTGTGAGATGACAACACTGTCTGCTAGTATATGACTTAGTCATTCCTCCATCAGTTTCCAATCCTTAAGAATCTTATCTTATTATAGCTGTGGGGCTGGTAATGCATATCTGTATAAAAAAAGAAAGGAAACAGAACAAAACCACTAAGATAAAGCACATATAACTTGTCTTCCACCAATCAGAATAGCTTTATGATTCCAACTGCCTTGTGCCCAAGTGTTGTCATATGCTCAAATATAAGTCGTGTTGGGGTTCAGGTCATGATATAAGAGTAAGTATGGCGTAGCAGAAGGATTTTTATTCTTGCTTTATATAATTTTAACCTCAGGGCTGTAGTGTTAGCTACCAAAGGGATTGCTTCTACTAAGGGACAGCCCATTTCCTCAATTATCGCCCTCTGCCAGATATCATTTATGCAAGGTCAAGCCTGGCAATCCTATACAAATGTATGTCTTGAATGGACTTCTGCCTAACCACTTTAACTTAAGATCTCTTATATCCATAGAATATACAAGTGTTATGCTCCGGCTAATACAACTCATTCATTAATCTAGCTATGTGTGTAAAGTTGGTGGTTATCTGGATTTCCAAAATTTGGTTGATTTTTTTTAACTACTAATAGGCAGAGACTGAACAGAATTTCCTCAGTAGGGGAAGTATTTGGTAATAGCAATTTAGTTCCATCTTATCAAGCTGCTCTCTTGTGTAGTCTAATGAACTCCACTCCTAAAAATTAGTTTCTAGAATGCACCACCCCTGAAGTGCTATCAGCAGATCAGCTAGAACCTCTAATCAGCATACTTTGAGGTTAAGAAAAAAGGTGTGGTTTGATTGTCACGCTGTAAGTTGATTTATTTTATGACCTTCAAAACATTCTTCAATGGATTCTAATAATTCTTTAAAGACTCCAAAAACAGACTGCAAATTTTGCTCATTACATTAAACTATACTAACTCTTTCTTATTTTCTTGTGTCATTTGCTAAACAAACATAGTTCATCTCTCAATATATGTTGTCTGTCCTTCCATAGTTATGTCAAATGCATTATGTCCTATATGTTAGCTCCATGTCTGTGAGAGGTAAATCCATAACAATGACCTAGATGAAGTCTGGGAGCTAGGGGTGCTAGCAAGGGGAGACAGGCACAAGCGGCCACTGTCAACTCAGCCATTCTGGGGAGGGGGGAAGACTGTTGTATGACCTCCAGTGAAAAAGGTGTCCAAGCACCAGCCTTACAGGTCACAGTGTGTGAAGATAGGTAAAGGCTGTCAGCCTAGCCAGATAGAATTCTCTAGATAATTCTGTCATTTGTAAATATTAATGTAAGCCACAAGCTTGTTCTCTTAAATGTGAAAAGACTGCATTGGATATTGAACTGCAAAAATGTGACAACAGTGCACTCTGCTGTAAGAAAGCTAAGTCAAGCATTTTATGACTGTCTTTGATATCAAAATTCAGAGCCGATATGTCTAGAGGGAGGCATCCTGCCTATTGTTTTAAGACCAGAGTTAATGGCTAGCATTTACATGTATCAATGTCCTTTATTGCTATGGTTTGTGACCAGGTGTAAAGAATGTAAATGTAGTTTCTGTTAGCCTGGGAACACTAGAAAAGTGGGAAGAATGATGTCATGTGAAGCAGCTCTGTGTTATCAATTTAAAGAGAGAGAGAATCAGAGAGCTCAGAGCATTTTGTCTTGAGAACATCCAACATCACCAGCACTGCTTTGCTCTATATGTAAGTTATTTAGAGTTGCATTTTCTTATAGATATAGCTAGGAAATAATAAGATTAGACTAGTTTGTTTTCTGTGATGTCAGAACTACGGCATTATTTTAAGTATTTCTCTGTGATCTCTGAACTCTTGACTAGCACTGTGTAGTAAGAAGTATTGTCTTGTGTTTTTATTATTTATTATTAAATATTTTTAAACCTTTCAACTGTGGCTGTTTTATGTAAAGTTAATTTAAGCTCTAGAGTACATTCCATGTATATAGTGATACTGTACCAAATTACTCTAACAAGCCTTGACTGTTCAGTCACACTTACCATTTGGATAATAATATTGCACAGTAATAATTGGACACCCTTTTAGGGAGACCTATACCTAACAATCAGGGTATCCCTGCACAGGGCCTCTGATGATGAGCTGATAAATATTAGCTGGGTGGTGGCAGTGATTTCTACCGTATAGTCTGGGTAAAAGGGGCACAGCTGGAGAACCTGTGCCAGCCTTCTCCAGGAGTGTCTATGTGGTTGTATATAACTCTAATCTTAAAGTGTGTGTGTGTCAGCTACTTGGGCAGGGATATGAAGCACTGGTTTGACAGAGAGGGTGCTGGAGGTTTTAGCTTGCCCACTAGGCTGAGATCTGGATCCTATAGCTGTGCCAGTGGGGAGTTTGATTTGGGACCTGGAGAGAAAAGGAGAAACCAGCCCTAGACTGACTGTGATCTCTGTGTGCTCTTAAGGGAAATTGTACCTTACTTTGTGTGTATTTATTATACTTTCCCTATATGGACACCCCTCACTGGTGCTAGTGGTGAGGATTTAGGCTCCTTGATTGCTGGGCCAGTGCACGGACATCACATATTAATTGTTTGGCAGTGGTGGGATTTCTACACCACATATTAATTGGTTGGCAAATACTAATTGGCTTGTAGTGGTGTGGGTAGAGTGAATTCCTGCAGTTTGTGTACAGTGATCACTGAAGGTGTTTTTTACTCTAAATAAGCCACACAGTGAATACTCAGAGTTCAGACCACAATTGTTTTATTTCTTTTATTAGCTTAGTTAGTCAGGCAGAGCAGGCAGCATGTCAGCAGAGGAGTACGGAAAGCTGACAAGGAGACAGCTGGCTGAGATGTGCCAGGCTAGGGGACTGGTGTGTAGAATCCTGACTAAGGCAGACATGATTGCAGCTTTGGTCACAGCTGCATCAGAAAACAGCAACCAGGAGGACAAACAGACTGGCAGTGGAGATGTACCACCCTCAGAGAATGGACAGCTCAACCTTTCTGCAGAGGACTTAAAAATTCACCTGGAGCTAAAGAGACTTGAGTTGGAGGCCAGGCATTTGGAAATAGAAGCAGCTGAGAGACTGAGATGTCTGCAGGCTGAGGAGAATGAAAAACTGCTATGCCTGGAAGCTGAGGAAAAGGAGAGGTAGAGGCAGCATGAGAAGGAGATGTTGACTCTTCACCAGAGTCATGGAGGTAATGGGGAAGGGGGCAACTGGACCCCAGAAGCACTAAAGGTCAGTACATTTCTTCTGCAGTTTAAAGAGGGGGATGATTTTGATAGTTTCATTCAAATGTTTCACAGGGTATGTAAACAGTATTATGTTGACCAAAGGCTCTGGGTATGGTTCCTGACCCCCTTACTCCATTGTAAAGCTGTAACTGTGTTGTCTAAACTTGCTGATTCTGAATATTTTGATTATACTGCTGTTAAAAATTGTCTGTTAGAACTGTTTAAGCTATCACCTGAAACGTATAGGAAAACGTTTTGTGAGCATAGATGCAAGGCAGATGAAAGTGTGTGTGAATATGTTGCTGAACTGAGCACTTATTTTCATAGGTGGGTGAATGGATGTCAGGTCATCACTTTTGAAGGGCTGGCAGATCTTTTGGTGATGGAACAAGCCCTTAGCACTTTACCTGAGGACATGAGGATCTGGTTAGCTGATAGACAATGTGTTACTTCAGATGAGTTGGGGAAGAAGGGAGATCTATACCTAACAATCAGGTTATCCCTGCACAGGAAAGGGTCCCCAGTACTGATTGTGGGTCTAAAGGAACCCATGGTGAGCAGCACAGACTGCCCCAACAGAATCTGCCAGTAGCAGGGGTAGCCACTAGTCCAGGTACATGTCCAGGACCTAGGGTTAAATGTTTTGAATGCAACCAGTTGGGCCATGTGGCATACAGATGTCCACAGAGGCAAGGTGAGAAACAAAAGGTCAGAGAGCCAGTAAGTGGGAAAGACAAAATGCCATTTGTAGGTTGTCTTGAGACAACAGGTACACCAAATTGCCATCATGCAGATGTCATGATAGGGAAAGATTTGGATGAGGCAGTACCATGTGTTTATGCAGTTACACACAGTCAGGCTAGGAGACAAGCATGTGGGTCTGGTAGCCTGGCAGAGATCCAGACAGACTGCATACTTGCAGCTAGGACTGGTGAGGTGGTTACTTTGGGGAGGGAGCTACTCTGTAGCAGTGAGACTGAAGGTGAGCCACAGCTGCTTGTGGGTACTGATGTTCCCTTGGACAGAGTGACTGCAAAGGTAGAGGTGAGTAGTAGTACCCAGGCTGACAATGAGGCACCACTGTCAGAAGATGCCAGACTTCCTGTGGAAGGGGAGCTGGGAAGGGTTACAAAGAGAGAGTTGAGACAGGCTCAGCTCTCAGACCCTACATTGCAAGGCCTGAGGCAGGTAGCTAGGGAGGCACCTGATTCTCAAGGGAAGGGGGAATCTGTATACTGGGACAAAGGGTTACTGTATAGAGAGTGGACCCCTGAGGGAGGGCTAGAAGGTGAGATGGTACAGCAGTAGGTAATGTCTAGAGCCTACCATCTGGTGCTTCCAGCCATAGCCCATGATACTCCCTTTGCAGGTCATATGGGCATAAAATATACAAAGGGGCATATTATGCAGAACTTCTATTGGCCTGGAATTTCCAGAGATGTAGTAGAGTACTGCAGGACCTGTGAGCAGTGCCAAAAGGTAGGCAAGGCAGGAGACAAGGTGTGAGCTCCTTTGATGCATTTGCCTGTGATTGAGAAGCCATTTCAGAGGGTAGCTATGAATATTGTGGGTCCTCTGAGTACCCCAAGTTCCACAGGGAAAAAGTATATCCTAGTGGTAGTGGATTATGCTACATGATACCCTGAGGCAGTGGCTCTGTCCTCCATTGAGGCAGAAAAGGTGGCAAATGCTTTGTTAGAGGTTTTCAGAAGGGTAGGTTTCCCAAAAGAAATACTGACTGACAGAGGTGCCAATTTAATGTCAGATCTTCTGGCTTGTCTGTGGAAGTCCTGTGGGGTTAATCACCTGAAGACCACCCCTACCATTCCCAGACTAATGGTCTGGTTGAGAGGTTAAACTCTAAGATCAAGTCCATGCTATGGGCATTTGCAGACCAGTTTAAGACTGAGTGGGACAAATATTTGCCACATCTGTTGTTTGCTTACAGAGAAGTTCCCCAGGAATCCTCAGGTTTTTCACCCTTTGAGTTGCTCTATGGGCATAGGGTGAGGGGGTCCTCTAGATTTAATTTGAGATGAGTGGGAAGGTGAGTGTGAATCACACAAGGAGTCTGTTGTAGCATATGTCCTAAACCTCAGGACAAGGCTCAGGGAACTCATGGGCTTGGCCCAGGAGAACCTGGCAGAAGCCCAACAACAGAAAAAGGTGTGGTATGACAGGAATGCTCAAGCTAGAGAGTATGCTGTGGGGAAGCAGGTAATGTTTCTCATTCCTGTCATACACAACAAGCTGCAAGCAACTTGGGAGGGACCCAAGAAGGTCGTAAGAAAGGTAAGGTGGAACTGCTAGGCAGGAGGCAGGGGCACAAATTGTACCATGTTAACATGATGAAAGCTTGCCATGATAGGGAGGCTCTTGTGCTGAGCATTTGCAGTGGATTGCAGGAGGAGTCTGAGGGAGATCTGGTGACTGATCTACTTAGTGAGGCTCGGACTGACACCTCAGTGGAAGGGGTAGCAATGTCCCAGCAGCTATCTCCTACCCAGGTTCAAGAAATCCGAGCAGTGTTACAGGAGTTTGGGGACATGTTTACTGGGAAACCAGGGTGCACCCACTTGGTGGAGCACCAGGTGGATACAGGACAACAAAAGGGCTATTAGCCAGGCCCCTTACAGGATGCTTGAGGGAGTCAGACTCTGAGGGAGGAGATATAGGAAATGTTGGAACTAGGCGTGATTCAAGAGTCCAGCAGTCTCTGGGTGTCCCCAGTGCTGCTGGTGCCAAAGAAGGATGGCAGTACCAGGTTCTGTGTGAACTACAGGAAATTAAATAGTCACACAGAGTCAGATGCTTACACCATGCCTAGGGCAGACAAGGCCCTAGAGCAGATGGGTGGGGCTAAGTATCTTACAACCATTGATCTTACCAAGGGTTACTGGCAGGTGCCCTTGACTCCTAGTGCTAGACAGAGGTCAGCCTTTGTGACTTTTTTTGGCTTGTATGAGTTCACAAAGATACCCTTTGGGATGAAAAATGCCCCAGCAACTTTCCAGAGGCTGGTAGGTCATATCCTAGCAGGAGCAGGAGGGTTTGCCCTTGATTACCTAAATGATATTGCCATCTCCAGCCATTCCTGGCAAGAGCACCTTCAACATGTCAGAGAGGTGCTGGGCAGACTACAGAGGGCAAGGTTGACCATTAAGCTGAGCAAATGTCAGGTGGTATGGCAGAGGTCTCCTACCTGGGACATAGAGTGGGGAGTGGGGAGTGGTAAGATTAGGCCAGAACCTGCCAAAGTGAAAGCCATTCAGGCATGGCCTGCACTTGTTACCAAAAAGCAGGTGAGAGCATTCTTAGGGACAGCAGGGTAGTACAGAAAGTTCATCCCCAGTTATAGTACTGTAGCTGCTCCCCTCACAGACCTGATAAGGAAAAACAGAGCCAGCCACCAAAATGCCAAGTTGCTAAGGTAGATCCTAGGGTTACAAGAATATGATATGTCAGTGCAGCACTGTAGTGGGATTAGCAATGCCAACACAGATGGGCTCTCAAGACAAGGAATGGGGTAAGGTATACTCAGATAGACCTAACCCTCTCAATCAGTTTTTCTCAAGGGTCACTTGAAAAAAACTAGCTTGAGTTTTCCACGGGGGGAGATGTGTGAAGATAGGTAAAGGCTGCCAGCCTAGCCATATAGAATTCTCTAGATAATTCTGTCATTTGTAAATATTAATGTAAGCCACAGGTTTGTTCTCTTAAATGTGAAAAGACTGCATTGGATACTGAACTGCAAAAATGTGACAACAGTGCACTCTGCTGTAAGAAAGCTAAGTCAAGCATTTTATGACTGTCTTTGATATCAAAATTCAGAGTCAATATGTTCAGAGGGAGACATTCTGCCTATTGTTTTAAGACCAGAGTTAATGGCTAGAATTTGCATGTAATGTCCTTTATTGCTCTGGTTTGTGACCAGGTGTAAAGAATGTAAATGTAGTTTCTGTTAGCCTGGGAATACCAGAGAAGTGTGAAGAATGATGCAATGTGAAGCAGCTCTGTGTTATTAATTTAAAGAGAGAGAATCAGAGAACTCAGAGCATTTTGTCTTGAGAACATCCAACATCATGAGCACTGCTTTTCTGAATATGTAAGTTATTTAGAATTGTATTTTCTCTTAGATATAGCTAGGAAATAATAAGATTAGACTAGTTTGTTTTCTGTAATGTCAGAACTTTTCTATGTTATTATTTTAAGTATTTCTCTGTGATCTCTGAACTGTTGACTAGCACTGTGTAGTAAGAAGTACTGTCTTGTGTTTTTATTTATTATTAAATATTTCTAAACCTTTCAACTGTGGCTGTTTTATTTAGAGTTAATTTAAGCTCTAGCGTATATTGCATGCATATAGAGATACTGTACCAAGTCACTCTAATAAGCCTTGACTGTCACACTTACTATTTGGATAATAATATTGCACAGTAATAATTGGACACCCTTCATAACTGACTCTGAGTTGCTGATAAATATTAGCTGGGTGGAGGCACTGATTTCTTCCATATAGTCAAGGTAAAAGGGGCACAGCTGGAGAACCTGTGGCAGCCTTCCCCAGGAGTGTCTGTGTGGTTGTATATAGCTATTATCTCAAAGTGTGTGTGTGTCAGCTGCTTGGGCAAGGACACGAAGCACTGGTTGGACAGAGACAGTGCTGAAGGTTTTAGCTTGCCCACTAGGCTGAGATCTGGACCCTATTGCTGTGCAAGTGGGGAGTTTGATTGGGATACCAGGAGAGAAAGGGAGAAACCAGCCCTAGACTGACTGTGATCTCTGTGTTGCTCTTAAGGGGAAACTGTACCCTACTGTGTGTGTGTGTGTGTGTGTGTGTGTGTGTGTGTGTGTGTGTGTGTGTGTGTGTGTGTGTGTATTTATTACCCTTTTTTCCTTTATGGACACTCCTCACTGGTCTTAGTGGTGAGGATTGACGCTCCTTAATTGCTGAGCCAGTGCC
The DNA here is from genome assembly GCF_019279795.1 of Protopterus annectens. NCBI lineage: Eukaryota > Metazoa > Chordata > Ceratodontiformes > Protopteridae > Protopterus > Protopterus annectens. The sequence goes on from NC_056744.1 coordinate 1,167,601,762, forward strand.
CGGGCATCACAGGCTGGACCAAATGTTCCTGGTACAGTTGTTGGAAGTCAGCACATGTATAGATACATGCATGTGCCACAGACCAGGATTGTGCACCCGTGCCTTGACAGTGTTTGCATCACATCTACAAGGGGTAGAGTGGGGTTAGGGCCTTTAATTAGAAGATATCTCCCCCTTACCAGTGTATGAAATTAGATCCTGTCCTTAAATATTGATTGTCCCAGTCTAGGGAATGAAACCAGACTCTCAGGCCATTAGTATGATGGCAACTTCAGCAGGACAGCTGGACAGGATAACTGCAGTGGTGGGAGACGAGAGACAAAATTCCATTTACTACTGCCTGGATTTCAACCCCTCTGGACAGCTTTGCCCCAGTGGAGAACAAATGAGCCCAAAATACATTTTAGGAGGCTATGACTGCCAGGCATGGTGGCAGAAAAATCATGTAAGTAAGGGCACTTAGTCCCACAGGTTCGTACATTTTAAAATGCTTTAAAATTGAGTCAGTTAGTCAGTTGGTCAAATGCAATTCAGCTGAAAGGGTCATGCTATCAGAAATGTCACTCTAACTCTTAACCACTCCAGTGAATAATTTCCCCTTTAGCTCAAACTGCAACTAATGTGAAGAAAATAAAATTCACCTTCCTTCTTGGGTGGATATATTTTGGTCCCATAAAATATGTTTTTTCTCAATTAAATGCAGTTTTTTGATTCATATTGTTTGTAAACTGGACTGTAAAGTGACTCATGATAATGTACTAATCAATTTCAAAGTAATTATTTTTTCTCACCACAGATGCCTCTTATTATATACCGATTTTAGATTAGAACTACTTTTTTTCTGTTGGTTTAATCAGCCACCAGTCAGATCAGATAATTTCTTCTGCTACTTGAATGCAGACAGTTCTTGTAAACAACAGCCAGATACATTGCAGTTTGCTCTGGATGGATCTATGTCAGATTATTGAAGTTCCAAAACTTCGAAATTCTTATGGCCGAGACCATATGATCAAAGTTTCAGAACTTCAAACAAACAAAAAAAAAAAACAATTCTATTTTTAAAATTTTTGCAGGGGGGCAAGCCCCCCTGTACCCCCACACTCCCTGCTAAACATGGGTAGTGCACATTCAGATTAAAACATTAATAAATATATAGAAACAATAGTGCCATCTTTTACTCATAGTAGCAGCTGCAGAAGTGACATGCCAAGCTAATTCAAGGGCACATAGTCAACACGTGTTAAGCATATGAAACTGGGGGTTTACTAGCATTTGTGCAAACTACATTCTGTTGGTAAGCTGCCGAAAATCAGAATGTCATGCACAAAATGAAAAGTGTATGGGATAGTCGGAGACACTTATGCGAATGCAGTAGTGCATTCACAGAAGTGTGTTCGACTATATGTACAGAGATCGCAGTACAGTGGAGATTGGAAATTCATCCTTATCCCCACTGTAGTGCGATCTCGGAGTTGGAATATATTAGTAGCAGGGGGTGTGGGGGGTGCAGCCCCCTTGAAAAAACGTAATATGTCATATAGGAGCTTGATTTACATCAGCACCTACACAGCTATCATGTGATGCTATCGGTGACAATGTCTACTCAAATGTATCGATCATTTGGGTCGACATTGTGTAGGAGTGGAGAGTTTGGTTTTGGTGTTTATTTTCGTTATTGTGAACGGCAAATGTTTTGTCTTTCGCAGTAATAGTAAAATGAAACTAGGTGCACCAAATCAAATCATTAAATGCTTTCTGTATATCATGATTAAAAGCAGTTCTTTCCTCAAACAATATGCTATGAAAAGAATCCTTAAAACTAAAAGAAGGCAATGTACTGGGGTCTGACATTGGAAGACTAGAAGGCTGTAGGTTGCATTCTCACTCCAGTTGATTAGATTGCTGGCACTGCAGTACAACATTAGGGGCTGCTGCATTTTTGAGTGTGTACTCCTTCGGATGAGATGTCTATTGAAAAGAGTTGGAGTAGCTCACCAAAACTCTGGCTAAATTTCACCTAATAGCAGAACTACCACCTTGGGTCTTCCCTGAAAAAAAGATCAATAGCTTAGTGGAACTAACCCACTCAACAAAAGATTGGTGCACTGCCCAATCAGTGATAACCAATATTACTACATCATTCCTAGGTAAACACTTACATGCATTTTATTTTAGCTGAGGACAGTTATTAAAATATAAAAGAGGGCTTATGCAACCTAAGAATCTTGCAAGATAAAAAAGTAAAAAAAAGCTTAGTTGTATTGTGAGATGTTCAACTTATATTTCAGATGATTCTCTCCATGCAGAATATTTTGATTGACTTATATGAATTCTAACAACCGATCTTCATTTCACAAAAACATGATCCTGCACAGTAGCTCTGTAAAGAATAAAAATATATGCTGCTTTAAGAATGGGCTGTTCAGGCACACTGGGACATAAGTGCCAATATCAGCCACTTGTCTTGCTCCAACCTCTACAGGTTTCACTGAATGTCATGTGAATAGACATCACTAGAAACACGAATGTGAACACAATTGCATGTGGTATAAGAGCTGCCTTCTGAATTGCTTTTCAAGACTGGCCATGCAAAATGAGATGTAGCATAAGCAGTGGGACACTGCACTCTGTATGTGCAGTAGTGTTACAAAGGCATTTTCTGTATGTTGTACTAAGCCAGTTAATCAACCACAGATAAACATATAGATGGACCTTTCCCAGCACCAATGTCCACATTTGCTGGAATCATCATAGTATCACTCATCCCATCCACAGACCGCAAGAGAAACTTCACCAACTCCCTCAGTTGGACAGTTTCTGTTGGGCCACCTACTGTGGCCAACCTCTCTGCTACTGTCTGTTGTGCCTTCCTCTTGACACATCAGATGATATCAGTGACACCTCCTACATTGCTGCAATGTGCACTTCTGCCCACTCTCAGCATTGATATCATGGAGTAGTGACCACGACATGTAGTTCCATAGAGACAGGTCAGCATCACCCTCTCCCCAACAGGCATTATCCGTGGATTCTGAATGCCAGTAGCAATACTGCAGTCTCAGCAGAACTGAAATATTCTGTTTTTGTCTACTGTTACATCCTTTGGACATGATGGCACTTATGAACAGAATGAGCATAAATATAGAGTGTATATGCCTGAAGGTGGAGGCAACATCACTATCTAGTGGGAGGGACAAATATCTGACACCAGGGTGGTCTATCTGCCACACATAGCTCCCATACTATTTCTACAGGGCTATAATTTCTGGTACTTTATATATATATATATATATATATATATATATGTGTGTGTGTATATATATAGGTGAGGGTAGTCCTCAGTGGGAGCCTTATAAGTTACCCATCTCATCAATTTACAGTTTAGAATGTACAGGTACAGGCATCCTTTATTGCTATTACTATAATGCAATCCTAAACAACGGTTCATATCTCCCTCAGCCCTTATCTGCCTACTGTGTGACCTTGAGCAAGTCACTTAATCAGATGTGGCTCTTGAGTCATCCCTGAAAAGAGACTGAGTGTTCAGCATGCCTAGTGGGTTAACCAATGAGTATTATTATTATTTCTAAATGGCAGGGATAATAAATACATCATACTACAGACATGAGGACATCTCTGTAACTCCAAACACATATTTAATACATCATGCAAAACCATGCACTTGATACCACTTAAATGATGCTCAATTGTCAATATTTGCAATGACATACATCGTACAGAGGCAAATGTGCCCATATGCCATGGATACCTCTGAACCCTCTCTTTATGCCACTACACATGATAGCAAAGACTACACCTATTTCCTGAAGGACACATCAGGCCTGTGATGTTTGTAGTGTATGTGGGAGACCTGTGCCTGTATCACATAATTGCAATGTGATGATTTGCACTACTTATGGTTCTGAAATGACTTATCTGCACACTTCCCTGGCTGACATTTTATAACTTATGAACTCCTTCTCAAGGATATCTCAAGGATATTCACGTGGCAGTGACTAGATGTTCTTCGTGTTTCACTGTTGCAGTCCTCACATATGAGTTATCCGGCTCCCAGTAGCCCCCAGTCGGCCCAAATACCAGAGTCCTTGGTATATAACATTGGCTGCCGCCGGTTGTAAAACTGATGTCAGAACGTCAGGTATAAAGGGAGGCAGCCGATGCCATTTCCTCAGTCTTTTTTGCCGTGGAGTCCGAGGCAGATGCAATTTACACTAGTGCCGGTTGGCCGTTTACCTTCGTTTTGCTTTCCGACTACCAAGTTGAAGACGCCTTCAGATAAGTACCCCATTGGGGATTCTCTCGTCTTGCTTTAACGAATGTCAGATAAAGTTAATAACTGTCTTGTCTGTGAAAAACAGATTCTGCACCGTGATTTCCATTCTTATTGTATAACTTGTTGGGGCCTTGAGCACAACATCCCTAACTGCGATCTCTGTGCTTCCTTTAACCCGTGTACCATACACCGTAGAGCTAAGATTTTGTATAAGCATTTTGGAGTCTGGCCTAAGTTCATCTGTATGGTGTCTTCTGTTCTCCTGACTTTGGATATACCTAGGAAATGCAAAGACAAGGACAGTGACAGGCCTAGGGTTAAATCTGCTGATGATGCACCAGTAAAATTGGTCATCAGCACAGCGGTAGTTAGTGAGGCACTTTCGCAGCTCCTGCAGTCTGCAGATTTTCAGCTGCAAGCCTCTGCCAAGACCTTTACTGAGTCCTCCATGCTGCAGGCTGCAATTTTGTCTTTAGACCCTCTGCCTGTTGCCACCTCAGATGGGTCTGGAGCTGCTTTGCAGACACCAGCTTTTGACGCCTCTTCTTTTTGACATGAGACCAGAACCAGACTGACTACCTTAGTTCAGACTTCTGCAGTTGCTAGGCTTCCCGAGTCCCTCCGGATTGCTAGTAAACCTTCCAGCCGCAAATCTACTCACAAGCAGGCATCGGCCTTCCCTCCTGTGCCTCAGTCCCATTGGTAAAGATGGCTGGTGATCTTCTTTCCATGATTAGGGGCTCTAATCCCCCCCTTCAAAGATGACTAGGGAATTATCTCCTGATGTTTTGTCTGTCTCAGATTCTGAGATTTCCAGTATGTCTTCTGGTGAAGAAGGAAATTCTCAACTTTTTTCTGAATTTGAGGATTCTGATGCTGAGGACTCTATCCCTTCTGCCTCCCCTCCAGAAGACTTTTTCTTTGGGGTACTTTGAATACTCTTAGGGAGCACTTAAAATGGGAATGTCAGGATTTTCCTCAGTCTAAGAAAAGAATCAGGGAATTTTTGGATTTGCCACAGCATAAGCCTCTGGCTGTACCTCCAGATGTTCATCGTGTTACACTGCTGCAGTCATCACACTTGGGTTATCCTGCCGTCAGGCGGTCCCGCAGTCGGCCAGAGTTCCAAAGTTTTGGTCCAGCATCGGTTGCTGTCACTTCTTCCCTGACGTCAGTGCGCCAGGGGTATAAAAGATGCATCCAACGCCATTTTCTTCAGTCTTTCTTGCCACATGGTGCCCGAAGCAGAAGCAGTTTGCAAGTGCCGGTCGGCCGACTCCTGAGATTTTCGAAGTCGAATTTCAGAACCGAAGTCTTCAGTAAAGCTAAGTACCTCATTGGGGAACCTTTTTCTTGCCTCAGACCGATGTCAGAAAATGTTAACAATTGTATTTCTTGTGGAAAGCAAATACCTCATAAGGACTTCCACTCTTACTGTATTCCATGCCTAGGCCCTGATCACAACGTCACTAGTTGTCGGTTTTGTGCTAGATTTAACAAACGTACTATTAAAAGGCGTTTTGATTTTGCTTTGCACTACTTTGGCCTAAGGTTCAATTATACCATGCTGTTGGATCATCCAACGACCGCATTATCAAAAAAACGCAAGGACAAGGATAAAGACAGACATCCGAGGTCCAAAACCGACGACAAAGCCTCTTCTAGGCCAGTCGCCGGTTCGCCAGTTCCCAGTGAGGTGCTTTCGCAGCCCCTGACACCCACTACCTCAGATCCACAGGCCGCCTCCGACTACCACGTGAAGACGACTAGGCCTCTGGAAACTCAAGGTATTGGGCCTACGGAAACTAATCCCTCAGATGGGTCCGGAGCCACTGAGCAGGCATCGGCTTCTGAGGGTGTTTTCAGACCTTCACAACTTACTATCAAAACAACAGCCAAGACAAAGGTACCATTAAAGACAAAGAAAAAAGTACAGCCTTCTCCTGGACAAACCTCCATGCCTAAAAAACAGATGCTTAAAATGGCCGAAGACCTCATTACTCTAATCAGGGGTTCCCATCCCCCTCCGGACAAAAGGCCTAGGCAGGATACAGACAATGATTCCTCTGATCAGGTTTCCATTTCCTCTGATTCCACTTCTGACCAGGGGTACTCTATACCTCCCTATGAGGACTCTGATGCTGAAGAATCTATCCCTTCAGCCTCTCCTCCTGAGGATTACTCTTTTGGGGAAACTTTACATACCATGAGGGAACACTTCCACTGGGAAAGTCAGGAATACTCAGATTCTAAGAAAAGGCTCAGAGATTTCCTTTTACTACCTCAGCACAGGCCCCTGGCTATTCCACCTGTGCTAGATATTGTGGATGATGTGTTCTCTGAATCCAGTTTATCTCCTGATTCATTGCCCCCTGCACCAGGCAAGCCAGATAGGTACTACAGAGTCCCTGACTCTCACAAGTTTCTTTATAAAAACCCTTCTGCTGATCCAGAAACTATTTCCCAGGGCCCGAAAGGGGTTAAGGCTTCCATTGCAAAAAAATCCAGTACCCTCTGACAAAGATTCCAGAGCTTTGGATAGATGGGGGAGGAAAGTATACACTTCTGCAACTTTAGCTGTAAGAGCTTTAAATTGCCAGTTTCACATGCTTAAGTACCAACAATATTTAATGTCTCAATTAAAACAGAAAATGCTTGCAAGCTTAGAAGCTCCAGATTGTAAATAAATGCAGGATTTGCTGCATGCAATTGAACAGGTGGGAAAACATACTCTGCAATGTGGTTTTGATTCTCTAGAGGCCTAGAGGCCTCTTATAGGGCCGCAGTTACAGGTTCAGTGATTCGAAGTCATGCTTGGTTAAAAGAACAGAGTTTACCTGATCATGTTAAGGCAAAATTATTGGATGCTCCATTACAGCAGGATACCTTGTTTGGTGTTAAGGCAGAAGAGGTGTTAAAGAAAATGGAGGAAAAAGCTAAATCTATGCAAACAGTCAAGGATTTCTTGCAGGTACAGCCACCTCGATTTAGCAGAAATTGGCCTATAAAAAATTGGTCCTTTCCAGTTTCAGACAGGCCACAGAGAGGCAGATACAGATGCCCACGAGGCAGATCTCAACCCCAAGGCTCAAACAGACAAAAACAGTGGGGCACCTCAACCCCAAGAGGAGGTGAGGACAAGTCTCAACCTTACAGGAAACAGTCACAATGACTTTCCCCTTCGCACGCCAAGCACTTCCCTTTTGGAAGCCTCCTTGGGGGGAAAACTAGCACTTTTTTCCCAAAACTGGCAATCACACAAGACAGATGGGTTCTGAATATTGTGTTTCAAGGTTACAGGTTCCACTTCCATATGTTACCAAGGCTAAAAGGAATGCCAGACCTGCCACAAAATCAATGGGCAGAGGCACAAAAGAAAATTTCAGCCCTCATGGACATGAGAGCTATTCAAAAAGTACCACAGCAAGAACAAGGACAAGGATTTTACTCAAGACTGTTCCTGGTCCCCAGAAAGGACAAGGCCTGGAGGCCCATACTAGATATTTCAATTCTAAACACTTACCTGGATATTCCAAAATTCAAAATGTTGACTTTACAGCAGCTTCTACCCATGCTGGGCAAGAACGCTTGGCTTGTTACTCTGGACCTCAAAGAGGCATACCTGCATGTACCTATCAGACAAAATTGCAGAAGATACCTCAGATTCGAAGCTGGCTCAATGCACTACCAATTCTCTGCACTGCCCTTTGACTTATCTACTGCGCCCAGAGTCTTCACAAAGTGCCTGTCACCAGTAGTTGTTTTTTACAGACAAAAAAGAATTCAAATATGTCCATACTTGGACGACTGCCTCATTCAAGCAGAGACAAAGGACATCCTCCTACAGCATCTGACGTTTGTAAAAAGGTTGCTAACCTTTCTAGGGTACACAGTAAATGAAAAGAAGTCAAAACTAGTGCCCTCACAACAGATTACATTCCTGGGTGCCAGCTTAAATACAATGGCCCAGATGGCTTACCTCACACCAGACAAACAAGTTCAACTAACTCAATATTTTCAATTTCTGGCAAGAAAGTCCCATCTCCCTGCAAGAAAAATTCTGCAGGCCCTGGGATTCATGGCATCCTGCATACTACTAATACCATATGCCAGACTGCATATGAGGAAAATACAATGGTACCTAAAAAGCGTTTGGACTCAACACTCTCACAGTTTAGAAGCAGTAATAACAATGATTCCCTGCCTACAACAGGAGTTTCGATGCTGGGCACAGGCATGTCACCTAAACAAGGGTCAGCCTTTCACCCTACCCACAGCCAGGCAAATTCTAACAACGGACGCTTCAGATCATGCCTGGGGAGCACACATAAGTTTTTCTGTCTATTCCTTCTAGCATGTCGAGGGATCAGTTGCTAATATCCTCTCCTGCTCAGCTGGTGAACCTGGGATTATTGAGGCAATGTTACAATTGCCTCATGTACACAGACAACCCTCTCCTCCTCCCACAAAACACAAATACATGCGAGAGATGCAACTATACGGCCAAACTGGAGGCTGAGCTCTCTCAACATAGGACTGGCAAGACCAGACAGGAGGAGAAGGTAACCACACACACTATAGACCCAGTCTCACATAATACCATCACAACCTCAAATCATACACATAAACACACAAAGACATACTCGGAGGCTCTGATCAAAAATCTACCAAAACAGCAGAGGCCACCAAAGCAGACACCCAAACAACTACCACCTCAGAACACAACACCTGCATCACATAGACCACACAGTCAGAGTGTCAAGCAGTCACAGCCCTTAAGGCCAAACACTATGCCAGACACACTAGTCATTGGTAACTCCATAGTCAGACACACTGGCGTCCGCTCACCAGACTGAGTAAGGAGAAGGTCACAGTAAGCTGCCTGTCGGGTGCTAGAATCTGCCACATAACGCATGCACTCAGGTCTCTCAACAGCAGGTACAAGTGCGACGCAATCCTTGGCCACGCTCGTGTAACCGACCTGAGATGTACCTCCCTGGACTACATGAAAAGAGACATAGAGGAGCTCTCTGATTATGTAGCCCAGGCAGGTATGACCCTGACCTTGAGCAGTATCCTACCTTCACCAAGAATGATGCCACAATACAGAGATAAGATGATCAGTTTTAACAATTGGCTTAAACTCTGGTGTCATTCAAAGGGGATCAATGTCTGTCTGCCTGGGATGACATGCTGGACAAGCCACGCTGCCAAGGGACGGCTTGCACTTGTCACCCTGGGATTCCGGATTTTGGCAAAGGCTCTTGCCACCCCATAGTGCCTTTTTAGGCAAGGCTCAAATTCTAAACCTACCACCCTAGAACAAAACAAAGAAAAAAAACTAAGGGTAATGCTGCTCAATGCCAGAAGTCTCAACCTCAAGATGCACACACTCGAGGCCCTTCTCAGTATGGAGAACATCGATGTCTGTGCTGTGACAGAAACCTGGTTCAAGGCTCCTGAGAGCACCCCAGCACTATCAGGTTTTACCTCATATCATGCGTTCCGGCCACAAAACCGGACAATACCAAGAAAGGAGGGGGGTATCCATATTCATCAAGGACACCCACACCTCAAGATTGGTGGCATCGCACGATGCATCGGAAACCATCCAGGTGCAATTAACCATAGGCAAGACTGCTATGCAAATTGTAGCATGTTACAGGCCACCCTCGCAAACTCAGGAACCTCACATGGCCTTCCTGAAAACACTGGAGGGATAAATGTATCTCGAACACCATCATACTAGGTGACTTCAACTACCCTAATATAGACTGGGAACACTACTCAAGCCCAAACACTCTAGCCCAAAAGTTCCTGGAATTCATAAACTCAAATGCCATGGAACAACTAGTCACCATCCCCACAAGAGGAGAGACCATACTTGATCTCATCATCACGAACATGGGAGCACAATGTTCAACGCCAGAAGTATACCCCTCACTGGTGAGATCTGATCACAAACTAATCTCGCTGGAGGTCCTCATCCCGCCCCACCGAAATGAAAAGACCACAGTAAAGAACTTCTCGAAAGCCGACTTCACACTTCTAAAGACTAGTGTGGTCTCCTTTAAGGCCCTGAGCGGGTTAACATTACTCAAACCGCTGAATCACTTACAAATGCCTTCTACCAGCACCTGCACGGCTGCATGGATCAGGCAATCCCAAGCAAAACAAAGACTCTTTGTACCAAAGGCAAGCGTCCAGTCTGGTGGACCCCAGCCATAAACAAACTCTACAATAAAAGGAGAAAGCTACTACAAGATAGAGCAAAATCCTTAAAAGGTAAGACACCGCTGATCACTATAAGTAAAAAGCTAAGAGCTCTCATAAAATTATCCAAAGCTAATTTTGAGAAAAAAATAGCTAAGGACTCTAAAGACAACCATAAAGCATTCTTTAGCTATGTCAGAAACCTAGGAGGAAACTCCCAGATATGCTCAGAATTAGTTCAAAATGATGTGAAGATTACTGATCCTACAGACATTGCCAACATACTGGCTGACAGGTTCAGTGCAAACTTCTCCCCGCCTAAAGAAGAGATATCTATACCAAATGATTGCAGTCCCCCAAACATCTCCAACGCTCAGGTGAGAACTGCTCTCTCCAAGGCAAAGAACACAGCATCCATGGGACCTGATGGTGTCCCCGGCTGTGTGCTCCATGAACTCAACGAGGAATTAAACCCACAGTTAGGACAGCTGTTTAATCTTAGTCTCACCTCCGGATACGTACCCAGGGAATGGCACACAGCGACTGTGGTCCCACTCCACAAAGGCGGTGCCTCCACCGACCCTGGAAATTACCGTCCCATTAGCTTGACAAGCCTGATCTGTAAAGCCATGGAAAGGATCATAATGGATCTCATAAATAAAGACATAGGGAATTTGCAGACTTTGGATCCAACCCAGTTTGGCTTTGTCAAAGGCAGATCATGCCTTTTAAACTTGGTTGACTTTTTTGAAAGAGTCACCAAGGCCATTGACGAGGGGAAGGCAGTCCATACAGCCTACCTAGACCTGGCGAAGGCTTTCGATACAATACCCCACTCGGGTATCATTGAAAAACTCATCAACTTAAATGTAAACCCATACATTACAAGATGGGTTGCAAACTGGCTGAGTGACAGAACCCACAGGGTCAGAGTTGCTGGCGCCATGTCAGACTCTAAGCCTGTCACAAGTGGTGTCCCACAGGGCTCAGTCCTGGGCCCACTCTTGTTTGGCATCTACTTTTCTGAAGTACAAGCAAACACAGGAGGGTTATGGCTGACAAAGTTCGCAGATGACTGCAAACTGGGCGCCGTAGTTGAGAACACATCCGACACATATATCCTTCAGAAGGGTCTCACAGAAACGGATAACTGGTGCCAGAGCCATGGCCTCAAGTTAAATGCCAAAAAATGCATAGTCATACCCTTCGGGAAAAATAAGGTTACCCCTAGCTACCATATAGGTGGCAATCCCCTGAACACAGAAGAAGTTATTAAGGACCTGGGAACCCAGGTTGACAGTAGCCTTTCATTCGACACTCATATTGCTAAAGTAGTTAGGAAGACCTTCTACATTGCCCACCTTATCATGAAGGGATTCACATCTAGATCAAGGGAAGTCATAGTCTCCCTATACTCATCACTCATCAGACCAATGATCGAGTACAATGCCCCATTCGGAGTGTATCTGACCCGACACTTGCAGCAGCTGGAGAGGCCACAAAGTTCCTCACCAAAAGGATAAAGGGTCTCAAAAATCTGTCTTATGCTGCACGACTGAAAGAACTCCAGTTATATTCAGTTAGTGCAGCTTACTCAGAGGTGACCTATGCCTAACATACAAGGCCATGTCAAACCCAGATTTGATGAATATGCTTCATCTCAAAAATCTAGATCCCTCAGAGCCACAAGGGTGGGTGACTTAAACCTCGACACGGTTATTAATAGGACGTGCTGGAGGGATAGATTCATCACCCAAAGACTCCCTATGCTGTGGAACAAAATCCCGGTTTATGTGAGGCAGAGCACCTCGCTGGCCTTGTTCAAGAGGAATCTTGACCAATGGATGGGAGATCGCAGATACACCCCAGGGGTTACCTCAGTGTCACTGCTCGACAGAGGCACAGCTAAATAATGGGCATAGCTTCTCCAAACTAAGGGGTGGCGTAAGCCACAAAACTATGGCTAGGCTTATAAATGCCCTCGGGCAGATAGCCTAGTATGAACCTATGAACCTATGAAAATGCATGCAGGGCAAGTGGACCACAGACCAGATGCATCTACACATCAATCAAAAAGAGATGTTAGCGGTACAAAATGCCCTAACAGCTTTCAAGGACCTTCTGCATCCAGGACAATTATTATTAAGGACAAACACTACAGTTATGTGGTACATAAACAAGCAAGAGGGCACTCATTCATACCCCCCTTTGCAGGCAAGCCATGACCTTGTGGAACACAGCTCTAACGTACCAAATTCACCTACAAGCACAATTCCTGCCAGGAAAGAAAAATACTCTGGCAGATGATCTAAGCAGAAATATCATAGACCCTCATGAATGGAAATTGAATCCTCAAATCTTCAGCATGGTAGCACAAAAATGGGGATGCCCAGACATAGATATTTTTGCCTCCCCACTGAACTGCCAACTACAAAAATTCTGCACAAGGACTTACCACAAACAAGCATGGAAAGTGGATGCTCTTTTGATCAGCTGGAAGAACCTAAAGGTATATGCATTCCCACCTCTGCCTCTCCTTCCAAAGGTGCTCCTAAAAGCCAGACAAGAGAAACAGCAGATGATACTGATCGCTCCAGACTGGCCATGCCAGCACTGGTACCCTTGCTCAAGGACCACCATGGATATTGCCTCAAATTCCACACCTTCTGACTCAACAAAACAATCAGATCCTGCACCAGCAGCTCAAAACCTTAAACCTGGCTGCATGGCAGATTCATTAGGCAAACAGACAACACCTCTCTCTAAAGTAGTTATGGATGTCATTTCGGAGGCCAGGAGGCCTAGCACCAGGAAGGCTTACTCAGAAAAATGGAATTGCGCCTGGAACCAGGCTCAAAACCTTGATCCTCTTGTCCCAAACATTCCTCAGATTTTACAATATTTAACTGAGATGCTGGACCGAGGCCTATCTTTTTCATCTATTAAGATCCATGCCTCTGCCATTTCAGCACATTACAACACGGATCCTCCTTTATTCTCTCACCCCTTGATAAAACAGTACCTCAGAGGGGCTAAAAACATAAGACCACCCAGGAGAGCACCAACACCAACTTGGGATCTCAACTTCATTTTGGAAAAACTGACCCTGCCTCCTTTCGAGCCAGCTTATACAGCCGATCAAAAATTTTTATCATGGAAAACAGCTCTGCTCCTAGCAGTAACTTCAGCACGAAGAGTCTCAGAGCTACAGGCATTAATGGCAGTGGAACCTTTCATAATTTTCCACCAGGACAGGGTATCTCTAAGGACAAACCCCACCTTCATGCCAAAGGTGGTATCTAGTGTGGCTCTTAACCAAACCATCCATTTGCCAACTTTTTATCCAAACCCCCAGAATAAAGGGGAAAAACTTCTACATTCTTTGGACATACACAGACAGCTACGCTTCTACTTAGACAAAACAAAAGCTATCAGGAAAATGGAGCAACTGTTTGTAGCATATGCTGCAGGATCACAAGGCTAGGCTATCTCAAAGCAGACTATTTCCAAATGGATAGGACACTGTATTCATTACTGCTACACACAGCATGGAAAATCAGTTCCAAAACACATTAGGCCACATTCCACCAGGGCTACAGCCACTTCAATGGCCTTTCTCAGAGGAGTACCTACAAAGGAAATTTTGGAGGCTGCAACTTGGAGTTCAGTGCACACCTTTACCAAGCATTACCACCTGCCTCTTTACTCTAAATCCAGAGCAGGATTTGCCACTGCAGTTCTGCAGGGCCTCATAGCCAATCCTAACTCCTTGTAGTCCAGCCACCCAACCTTAGCTTTGGGATTCCACCCAAGTATGATGACTGCAGCAGTGTAACATGATGAACATAGTACAGCTTTGTACCTACCATAAATGTAGATGTTCGAGTGTTCACACTGCTGCAGTCCTGGTTACCCTCCCTCCATCCCCTCTGAACTGGCTGGCCATATCTATACCTTTCTATCCTACACAACCTTTGGGGTGTATTTGCTTGTAACTGAAGGTATTACTGTTATTTTATATGCATTACTGTTATTAGCAATAAGTATTGCCTACCTTCCTGGGGGCACCTGACATCTGGGGCAAGAAAAACTAAAGAAAATGGTGTCGGATGCATCTTTTATACCCCTGGCGCACTGACGTCAGGGAAGAAGTGACAGCAACCGACGCCGGACCAAGACTTTGGAACTCTGGCCAACTGCGGGACCGCCTGACGGCAGGATAACCCAAGTGTGATGACTGCAGCAGTGTGAACACTTGAACATCTACATTTATGGTAGGTACAAAACTGTACTTTTTGGAAGTTGTGGATGATGTTTTCATGGAAAATTCTTTAACTCCTAATTCTGTCCCTCCTGCCCCCAGAAGACCTGATAGGTATTATAGGGTTCCTGATTCTCACCAATTCCTTTTTAAGAACCCTACTGCTGATCCAGAAATTATTTCTCATGGCCCCAGGGGTGTTAAGGCTACTATTGCAAATAATCATGTGCCTTCTGATAAGGAGTCTAGGGCCTTAGACAGGTTGGGTAAAAAAGTCTATACCTCTGCAACTCTTGCCATTAGATCGTGAATTGTCTTTTTCACATGCTTAAGTATCAGCAGCATACTTTGGAGGCTATTAAAGCTAAACTTGGAGATTTTCCTTCCATGACGGAGAACAAAGATTTACAAGACTTACTGAATTCTGCCACTTTAGTTAATAAGCATTCACTTCATTGTGGCTTTGACACTTTGGAGGCTTCCTGCAGAGCAGCAGCCACTGGTTCCATAATTAGAAGACATGCTTGACTCAGGGAGCAGACTCTTTCTGAACCTGTTAAATATAAATTGCTGGATATTCCTTTGCATAAGGACAATATTTTTGGCAATAAGGCTGAGGAGGTACTGAAGAAGTTGGAGGATAAGGCAAAATCTATGCAAGCTGTAAAAGATTTCCATCAGGTTCAGCCTCCTCAGTTTAGTAGGCATTATCCTTCCAAAAATTGTTCTTTCCCTGAGCCTGGCAAGCAGGGTCGCTCTAGGTCTAGGCATTTCAGATCTTTCAGAGGGCAGGCTTCTGCCCCTCAAAGGGCTAAAATGGCATTCTTCTTCTGCCAAATCGGGGAGTTCTAAGCCAGTTTCCCAAAGGAAACATTCTCAATGACTCCGGCCTTCTTGTGCCTACCTCTGCGGGCCCTGGGTTTCCTTTGGGGGAAGGTTAGCCAGGTTCCCAGAGGTATGGTCTACCATCAAAGATGACAAATGGGTGCTCAATATAGTAAACCAAGGTTACAAGTTTTACTTTCACACCTTCCCTGTTCTGCAAGGGTACCCAGACATACCCAGAACTCTCAGGGAAGAGGTAGAAACTCAAATTTCTTCTCTACTGACTATAGGGGCTATGGAGCCAGTTCCTGCAAATCAGGCAGGTCTAGGTTTTTATTCAAGACTTTTCCTGGTACCCAAGAAAGGGGGCACCTGGCACCATATTCTGGATCTGTCTATTCTAAACACTTTTCTGGTGATTCCCAAATTCAAGATGCTTACCCTTCAACAGTTACTACCAATGCTGGGCAAGGATTCATGGCTGGTATCTTTGAATCTCAAGGAGGCTTATCTGCACATCTCAATAAGGGAAAGTTGCAGGCAGTTCCCTTGCTTCAGGGCTGAAGAGCAACACTTTCAATTCTCTGCATTGCCCTTTGGCTTGTCTACTGCTCCCACAGTTTTTACAAAGTGGCTGGGTCCAGCCATTGCTTTTTGCAGGCAGAGAATCATTCAAATTTATCCTTACCTGGACAACTGTCTCATTCAAGTGAACTCCCCAGAGCAACTAGAAAAGGATTTGTATTTCGTGAAGAACATTCTCACCTCTTTGGGTTACACTCTCAATGAAAAGAAGTCGAAGTTGGTTCCTACAAGGGAGATTGTTTTCCTGGGAGCGAGTCTGAATACAGCCACCCAGATGGTATTCATCCCTCAGCAGAAGCAAGAAGACCTTTCGGCTTACTTCATGAACTTGGCAGGCATGACCCAGCTCTCTGCAAGGCAATTCCTGCAAGCACTGGGGTTCATGGCTTCATGTATTTTGATGATCCCATATGCAAGGCTGCATATGAGAAAATTCAAGCGTACCTCAAGAATCTTTGATGTCAACACACACAGGACTTAGACTTGATTCTTCTTTTGATTCCCTGTCTACAAATGGAGCTCCTCTGGTGGGTGACAGCTTGATGTTCTTCGTGTTTCACTGTTGCAGTCATTACAATTGGGTTATCCTGCTGGCAGGTTGCCCTCAGTCAGCCTGATTTCCAAAGTCTTGGTCCGGTGTTGGTTGCTGTTGCCTCTTCCCTGACGTCAGGGCATCAGGGGTATAAAAGATGCAGCCGACGCCATTTTCTTCTGTCTTTCTTGTTGCGCGGTGCCCGAAGCAGAAGCAGTTCGCAAGTGCCGGTCGGCCGACTCCTGAGATTTTCGTGTTCGAATTTCAGATCCGAAGTCTTCATTAAAAGCTAAGTACCCCATTGGGGAAACTTTTTTCTTGCTCCAGACCGATGTCAGAAAAAGTTAATAATTGTATTTCTTGTGGGAAGCAAATACCTCATAAGGACTTTCATTCTTTCTGTATTCCTTGCCTAGGCCCTGACCACGACGTTGCTAGTTGTCAGTTTTGTGCTAAATTTAACCAACGCACTATTAAGCGTCGGTACGATTTTGCATTATGCTATTTTGGCAGAAGATTTAATTATACGATGTAGTTGGATAGTCATCCGACTACCGGAGTTCACAAGAAATGCAAAGAAAAAGAAAAAGACAGGCAACCGAGGTCCAAAACCGGCGACGAGGCTTCTTCTAAGCCAGTCGCCGGTTCGCCAGTTCTCAGTGAGGCGCCTTTGCAGCCCTTAACACCCACTACTTTAGAGTTGCAGCCCGCTACCGACTCCCACGTGGAGTTGACTAGGCCGCTGGAAACTCAAGGTATTGGACCCTTGGAGACTATTCCCTCAGATGGGTCCAGAGCCGCTGAGCAGGCTTTGGCTTTTGAGGGTGTTTTCAGACTTACACAATTATACATTAAAACGACTTCAGCTTCAAAGACAAAGACTAAAGCACCTTTAAAGACAAAGAAACAAGTACAACAGCCTCATGGACAGGCCTCCATGCCCAAAAAACAGATGCTCAAAATGGCCGAAGACTTAATTACTTTGATCAGTGGCTCCCATCCCCTCCTGATAAAAGGCCTAGGCAAGAGACAGACTATGAATCTTCAGATCAGGTTTCCATTTCATCTGATTCCTCTTCTGATCAGGAATACTCCCTTCCTTCCTATGAGGATTCTTATGCTGAAGAATCTATACCTTCAGTCTCTCCTCCTGAGGACTACTTTTTGGGGAAACCTTGCATACCATGAGGGAGCATTTCCACTGGGAGAGCCAAGTTTTTTCAGAATCTAAGAAAAGTCTCAGAGACTTCCTTTTACTACCACAACACAGGCCCCTAGCTATTCCACCTGTGTTAGACATAGTAGATGATGTGTTTTCAGAGTCTAGTCCGACCCCTGACTCCTTACCTCCAGCTCCTGTTAAGCCAGACAGATACTACAGGGTTCCTGACTCTTATAAATTCCTTTTTAAAAACCCTGCTGCTGACCCAGAAACTATCTCTCAGCGTCCCAAAGGGGTCAAGGCTTCCACTGCAAAAAACCCTACCCCCTCTGACAGGGACTCTAGGGCACTGGACAGATGGGGAAAAAAGATTTACACTTCTGCTACCTTGGCTATAAGGGCCTTAAATTGCCAGTTTCATATGCTCAAATATCAGCAATATATCATGTCACTGCTTAAACAGAAAATGTTGATAAATTCTGAATGTGCAGAAAGCAAAGAAATGCAGGATTTATTGCATGCAGCTGAACAAGTTGGAAAGCATACTTTGCAATGTGGTTTTGATTCTCTGGAGGCCTCCTGCAGGGCCGCTGTTACGGGTTCTGTCATTAGGAGGCATGCTTGGTTAAAGGAACAAAATCTACTTGATCATGTCAAAGCAAAATTATTAGATGCTCCATTACAGCATGATACCTTGTTTGGTGTTAAGGCAGAAGAGGTGTTAAAGAGATTGGAGGACAAAGCTAAATCTATGCAAACGGTCAAGGATTTCTTACAGGTACAGCCTCCAAGATTTAGCAGACACTGGCCTACAAAGAATTGGTCCTTTCCAGTGTCAGACAGGCCACAAAGGGGCGGATCCAGACACCCTAGAGCAGATCCCAGCCCAAAGGTTCATACAGGTCTAAACAATGGGGTGCTTCTAACTCCAAAAGTGGAGAAGACAAATCACAGCCATACAGGAAACAGTCCCAATGACTTCCCCCTGCCTGCGCCAAACACTTATCTTCTGGCAGCACCTTTAAGGGGAAAACTAGCACTTTTTTCCTCAAAATTGGCACATTATAACCCAGAACAAATGGGTCCTAGACATAGTGTCACAAGGCTACAAGTTTAATTTCCATACCCTGCCAAGGGCAAACAGTTGGCCAGACCTGCCAAAAAATCAATGGGCAGAGGCACAAAAAGAAGTCTCATCCCTCATGGACATGGGGGCCATTCAACAAGTACCAGAGCAAGAGCAGGGACAAGGATTTTATTCAAGACTGTTCTTGGTACCAAGAAAGGACAAGGCCTGAAGACCAATACTGGACCTATCTATTCTAAACACATACCTGGATATACCAAAATTTAAAATGTTGACTTTACAGCAGCTTCTGCCCATGCTGGGCAAGAAGGCTTGGCTTGTGACTTTAGACCTAAAAGAGGCATATCTGCATGTCCCAATCAGACAAACATACAGAAGATACCTCAGATTCAAAGCTGGCTCAATGCATTACCAATTTTCTGCACTATCCTTCGGCTTATTTACTGCGCCCAGGGTCTTTACAAAGTGCCTGGCACCAGTAATTGCATTCTGCAGACAAAGAGGAATACAAATATATCCTTACTTGGATGACTGCCTCATTCAAGCAGAGAACAAGGACATTCTACTACAGCATCTGGCATTTGTAAAGAGATTTTTAACATGCCTAGGGTACACAGTCAATGAAAAGAAATCAAAACTAGTACCCCCTCAAGAGATAATATTCCTGGGTGCAAGCTTAAATGCAACTGCCCAGATGGCTTATCTCATGCCAGACAAACGAAGGCAACTGACTACCTATTTCAAAATGTTGGCAACAAAGGCCAACTTATCTGCAAGAAAAATTCTGCAGGCTTTGGGCTTCATGGCATCCTGCATCCTACTAATTCCATATGCAAGACTGCATATGAGGAAACTTCAATGGTACCTAAAAAGTGTTTGGACTCAACATTGCCACAGCCTGGAAACAAGGATTACTCTCATTCCCTGCCTTCAACAGGAGTTTTGATGGTGGACGAAGGCTTGTCACCAGAACAAGGGACAGCTATTCACTTTACTCCCAGCCAGCAGACATTAACAATGAATGCATCAGATTATGCCTGGGGGGCCCACATGGCAGGAAGATGTATTCAAGGCACATGGTCCGCAAACCAAATGCATCTACATATCAATCAAAAAGAGATGCTAGCTGCTCAAAATGCCCTGACAGCCTTCAAGGACCTACTTCATCCGGGACAACTACTGATAAAGACAGACAACACCACGATCATGTGGTATATAAACAAGCAGGGAGGCACTCATTCTTACGCCCTTTGCAGACTAGCCATGACTTTGTGGGACACAGCATTGACTTACCAATAACATCTGCTGGCACAATTCCTGCCAGGAAAGATAAATACTCTGGCAGACGAACTAAGCAGAAACCTCATGGATCCCCACGAGTGGCAATTGGACCCACAAGTCTTCAGCATGATAACAAGGAAATGGGGATGCCCGGATATAGATCTATTTGCCTCTCCTCACAACCACCAACTAAAAAGATTCTGCACAAGGACTTATCATAGACAAGCATGGAAAGTGGACTCCCTATCTTTCAGCTGGAAAAACTTAGCAGTATATGCCTTTCCTCCACTGCTTCTCCTCCCCAAGGTACTCCTAAAGGTCAGACAAGAGAAGCCAAAGATGATACTGATTGCTCCGGACTGGCCCCACCAGTACTGGTATCCAATCCTAAGGAACTTGTCTTAATGCCCGGCTTGGACCTTACCTCAAATACCTCATCTGTTGTCCCAACAAAACAATCCGATCCTGCACAGCCAACTCAAGACCTTAAATCGGGCAGCATGGTGGATAATGTAGTCATACAAAACTCATCTCTCACTAAAGCTGTTAAGGATGTCATTTTGGAGGCCAGAAGGCCTAGTACTAGAAAATCTTATGCTGGAAAATGGAAGAGATTCTGTGCTTGGAACCAGGCACAAGGAATTGGCACAGCTGTACCAAATATTCCTCAGATTTTGCAATGCTTAATTGAGATGCTGGACAAAGGCCTATCCTTTTCATCAATTAAAATTCATGCCTCTGCCATTTCGGCTCATTACAATACAGAGCCACCAATCTTTTCTCATCCTTTGTTAAGGCAGTACCTCAGAGGAGCCAAAAACTTAAGGCCTCCAAGGAGATCACCAATACCTGCATGAGACCTCAACTATGTCTTGGAAAAACTCACCCTGCCTCCTTTTGAGCCAGCCGCTACTGCTGATATAAAATTTTTTATCTTGGAAAACAGCTCTGCTCCTAAAAATAACTTCTGCAAGATGAGTTTCAGAGCTACAGGCACTCATGGCTGTGGAACCTTTTATCATTTTTTATCCAGACAAGGTTTCTCTGAGGACAAACCTGACATTTATGTCTAAGGTGGTGTCCAGTGTGGCCCTTAACCAAACTATTCATCTGCCAACTTTTTATCCAAATCCACAGAACAAGGGGGAGAGATTCTGCATTATTTGGACATACACAGGCAGCTTTGATTCTACTTGGACAGAACCAAAGTTTTCAGAAAGACAGAGCAATTACTAGTGGCATATGCTGCAGGATCACAAGGAAAGGCTATCTCAAAGCAGACTATTTCAAAGTGGATAAGCCACTGCATTCGTTTCTGCTATTCACAACATGGCAAGCCAGTGCCTAAGGGCATTAGGCCACATTCAACCAGAGCAGCAGCCATTTCAGCAGCCTTCCTCAGGGGAGTACCAACCAAAGACATTTTAGAGGCTGCTACCTGGAGTTCAGTGCACACCTTCACAAAGCACTATCATCTGCCACTCTACTCTAAATCCAGGGCAGGCTTTGCCACTGCAGTTCTGCAGGGCCTCATAGCCGCTCCAAATGCTATTTAGCTCCAGCCTCCCAACCATAGCTTTGGGATTCTACCCAATTGTAATGACTGCAACAGTGAAACTTGAAGAACATAGTACAGTTGTGCACACTTACCATAAATGTAGATGTTCGAATGTATTCACTGTTGCAGTCCAGGTTACCCACATGCCATCCCCCTTATTTTTGCTGGAACTTATCTTTACTTCTCTAATCTATACAACCTATGTGGTGTATTTGCTTGTAGATGAAGGTAAAATATACTTTGGCGCATGTATGTTTTGTTAACATATTTTTAGCCTACCCCTTTGGGGGCACCTGACATCTGGGGCAAGAAAAACTGAAGAAAATGGCGTCGGCTGCATCTTTTATACCCCTGATGCCCTGATGTGGGGGAAGAGGTGACAGCAACCGACGCCGGACCAAGACTTTGGAATTCAGGCCGACTGAGGGCAACCTGCCAGCAGGATAACCCAATTGTAATGACTGCAACAATGAACACTCGAACATCTACATTTATGGTAAGTGTACACAACTGTACTTTCTCAGAACAAGGGTCTGCCTTTCCGCCTACCACCTGCCAGTCAGACTCTCACCACAGATGCCTCAGATGTTGCATGGGGGGGCTCATCTGTAAGGCAGGGGCATACAGGGGACTTGGAGCACCCAGCAGATTCATCTACACATAAACTTAAAAGAATTGATGGCAGTGCAGCAGGCCTTGCTGGCTTTCAAGGACCTACTGTATCCTGGGACTCTGCTGATCAGGACAGACAATACCACAGTCATGCGGTACATCAACAAGCAAGGGGGGACTCACTCTTACCCCTTGTGCAGACAATGCATGCGACTATGGTCCATAGCAGCATCCATGGGCTTACGTCTAATAGCCCAGTATCTTCCAGGGAGGCTGAACTCCCTGGCGGATCATTTCAGCAGACATGTTCTGGATCCTCATGAGTGGCAACTGAACAAGGTCATTTTCCATTGCATCACTCATCATTGGGGCACCACACAAGTGGATATTTTTTCCTCTCATGCCAGTCATCTCCTTCCAACATTCTGCACCAGGGAGTTTCACAACAAAGCTTGGAGGGTGGACGCCTTGTCTTTCCCATGGACACATCTCTCAGTTTATGCGTTCCCTCCTCTGCCTCTTCTTTCCAGAGTGCTGCTAAAGATAAAGGACAGAAAAACAAAGGCTATTCTGTTAGCACCAGATTGGCCCAGGCAGCATTGGTATCCCCTCCTTTGCAGCCTTTCCCAGGTCCAGCCTTGGCATCTTCCCCTGGTACCAGACCCGTTGGTTTGCGGGGGTGGGTGGTGGGGGAGATCCTTCATTCTCATCTTCAAACTCTGCAGTTAACTGCCTGGCTAATACTTTAAATCTTTCCCAACAGGTGGTTGAAGTGCTTCATGAGGCCAGGAGGCCTAGCACCACAAAATCCTGTGCAGATAAATGGAAGAGAATTTGCTCTTGGATGCTGGCTAAAGGAGAAGACTCTTCTCATCCTTCTATTTCCCTCATTCTTGACTACCTAGCAGGATTGCTTAATGGTGGACTTTCCTTTTCTTCAATCAAAATTCACGCTTCAGAAATTTCAGCTCATTGTTCTTTTGAGCAACCCATTTTTTCTCACCCCTTGATGAGGGGAGCTAGTAATCTTAAGTCTCCCAGAAGAGCTTCTACTCCTGCTTGGGATCTTAATTTTGTCCTGGAAAAACATACTCTGCCTCCCTTTGAACCAGCTGCCTCTGCAGATTTAAAGTTTCTATCCTGGAAGACTGCTTTCCTTTTAGCTATTACTTCAGCTGAAAGGGTATCTGAGCTGCAAGCCTTAATGGCAGTAGAAACTTTCATTATTTTTCGCTTAGATCGAGTTTCTCTGAGAACTAATCCCTCCTTCATGCCTAAGGTAGTTTCCAGTTTAACCCTTAACCAGTCTGTTCACCTGCCTACATTTTTCAACAATCTCCAAAATAAATGGGAAAGGATTCTGCACTCTCTTGATGTGCGTAGACAGCTGAGATTTTACTTAGGACTAAATCCTTTCAAAAATCTGAATAGTTATTGGTTAGTTTTGCTCCTGGGGCTCAGGGTAAAGCTATTTCGAAACAAACCATATCCAAATGGATTACTCATTGTATTCACTTTTGTTACTTGCAGCATGGGAAGGTTCCCCCTCAGGGTAGTAGGACCCATTCTACTAGAGCAGCATCTACCTCTGCAGCCTTTCTGAGAGGTGTGCCTACTAAGGATATTCTAGAAGCAGCTACTTGGTCTTCTATCCATACTTTTACAAAACATTACAATCTACCTTTGTTTTCTAAATCTAGGGCTGGTTTTGCCTCTACAGTTTTGCAGGGCCTTCTTACCAATCCTTAATCTGTGATCCTTCCTCCCCACTTTGTCTTCTTCCTGGGCTTTGGGAATCAACCCATATGTTAGGACTGCAACAGTGAAACACGAAGAACATAGTACAGTTGTGTACACCTACCATAAATGTAGATGTTCGAGTGTATTCACTGTTGCAGTCCTGGTTTCCCACCCTCCATTCCCCCTTTTTTCCTAAGGCACAGAGTATATATTTTTATTTTTTGTATGACGTGTCCAGGGTGCTACCTTCCTGGGTTAGCCTTCTTTTGGGGGCTCCTGACAGTTAAGGCAAGAAAAACTGAGGAAATGGCTTCGGCTGCCTCCCTTTATACCTGACGTTCTGACATCATTTTTACAACCGGTGGCAGCCGAAGTCATATACCAAGGACTCTGGTATTCGGGCCGACTGAGGGCTACCAGGAGCTGGATAACCCATATGTGAGGACTGCAACAGTGAATACACTCGAACATCTACATTTATGGTAAGTGTACACAACTGTACTTTCTGTATATCCCTTTATGGAAAGCAGTTGCCTATTCTGTGAAGAAGAGCACAAATAATTTACTAAAATTACAACAACTAAATTTACTACAACTAAAATTTAATAAATTCTTTTCTAGTCCTGAGGAGCTTTTCTCCCCAGGTCTCTGCTGGAAATGAGCCAAAATCTCAGCCAGACTAACCAGGTTAACAAATGTAAAATAAATAAAATAAAATAAATACTTTATCTCCTTCACAGCCAGTTTAGAAGGCAGTTACTAGAACCTTATGATGGACCTTTTTGGAAGGTTGAAGCTTGGCTTGACCTGTCCAAGGTTCTAAAAAATGCCACAGGCATACAAAGGCGAGGACAGAGAGTAAACACAGGTACAATGACCTGTGACACTACCACCCTGAAGACCTGTGACACTGGAAGGCAGAGTTACGCAACAATGCCCTGTATGGTTTTGTATCTGCATTATGTAATTTTTAAAAATGTTGTTGTCATTGTCCTGTACACACGTGTTCCTTTTACTAAAAGGTTTCCATCATATGTCATAGATACTTATGGTGGCTTAAGGTTTTGGGATAATATGTGTGATGAAGGTGGTGCTGGGCACACTTTTGTCATTGTTGTCTACCAATGCACTCCTAGTAACTGCAAGTCTGTCTGTAATATTTTACGGCGGTATGCTATAGGGAGTTCCAATGTGGTTCAGTTGGGGAGCTCTGTTTTAGACAGCTGCTATGCTACACACTGTGTTTCAGGGTAATACATATGTGTAGGTTTGAAAAGTCATATAAAGGGGTCACACATCTACCTGCCTACTGGGCAACAGGCTAAGAGATATAGGTTGTGGGGTATAGCTGATATATGTTAGTTGCCACAGAGCACTCCATCTTTCACGGTTTACTCCTGTGACTCTTTATTTCATCATGGGAAGACTGGGATCAGAACCATAAGTGTTATTGCAGAAATTAGAAAAGACTGGTGGCAAAGCAAGAATAGTATTGGTCACATATGCAGTCCTCTTATGTATAACAGGTCTAGATAATGGGCTTTTCACTTTGTTTATACCCTGCAGGTCCAGAAGAAATTATGCAGGTACCTCGACCACAAACTACTCCTCCTCAGGCTGTATCTGTGGAAGGTGATAGGCCTGGCAGTGCCTCTCCATATGAGGCTATTGGCTTCTCAGTACCAGGTAGCCTTGCACAGTTGTCTTGAGTAAATGATGGTTGGCCACGGTGAATGCTTTCTGGTGCTGATAGCAGATTATCTTCACTCCCTTAGCCCTGACCATTCCACTACTGGAAGGAGATGAAGCTGCTCATACTACCACCGATGTTGATCCATCTTCTGGTGATGATGAACATAGTTCCCTGTTGGGCTATGCAGCAGCTTACATGTTGCCCATATCCCACCCTATCCTAGGCCTGCTGTGCTCCTTTCATATTATGTTCAGCCACATACCCAATGCATTGTTCCAGTCTCTCCATCACTATTTGTGCATAACCTGTCTTTCTCTATCCAGCCTATATCTCTTTATCCTAGTGTCTGCATATCCACTCCTATGTCATCTTCTGTGCTTGTCTGTTTAACTCTATATTTTCCCCTTTCCCCTTTCCTTCCCTTATTTTTCCTGTCAATCTTCTCATTTCCATCACTGTAAAAATAAACCATTACTCTAACCCCACAAAAAGGTTGTTCTGCCTCCTCCCAGCCTACACTCTCCTAGTTGTCCATCTCTATGTCCTTCTGTACACCGTTTGTAGTGTTTTTAGTGTTTATTTGCTGTTCCAGCTGGTGCATATGCACTGACTTTTGCAAAGCACTGTCATGCACTATAGAGACCAAACTGTCTCATATAACCAACCAGTGCTTGTAGTAATGTTGCCCTTTGTGCATTGCAGTGCATTACCAATATGAGTATGTCTCTGATGTGTATATATATATATATTTATTTGCCTACACTCTTGTGTAGCTATGCTCTGCACAGCTGTGTCACTGTGTATTTGCTGCACTGTTTATTTGTCTGCAGGTGGGCAGTGCTGTCTGCTCAAATGCACTTTATGTCCCTATTTTTCTTTATAATGCTTCCATTTACTGCTTTGCTTTACCACATAGCTATGTGGTCTTTGTGTAGGCATGTAGCACATTTTATGAATCCCTGCCCTTGTGTCATTTTCTTACCTTTTAGTATTCATAACACTTACTCAGTTAACTAAAGTCACACTGCTTAACAAATCTGAACAAGTAAAAAATATTTCATGTAGCCTAAATTTACCATTCATACAAAACTAGGTTATTGTAGGTAAGTATCCTTATTTGTCAAGGACATCATTACCTATGGACAAATTCCTCAGGACAACTTATATGAACTCATAGATGCCCAAATCACCCTAAACTAAACTAATTACCACTTTATAGCTAGTTATAGAGCACCCTTCATGTCCACTTCTGAGCACTATAGCTATCTTAACACATTATCTGAAATCTCCATTAAACCCATCACCTTTCTACTGGGAGACGTCAACTAGAAGTGTCAGTGGTGCAGTAGGTATCACACTCACATCAAGTGCTGGAAGACCAGAAGGCTGTGGGTTCTTTCCCACTCCAGATGATTGGATTGTTGCTACTCTAATGGAGCATTAGGGGTGTCTTGTCCTTTGAATGAGATGCTAAACCTAGGTCCTATGTGCTTGAGTTAGTGGTAGCTGAGGGTGGATAGAAAAGATCTTTGGCACCTATTATAAGAAGTAGGGAAGTTCCATGATGCCCTGGTCAGTTTTCCTCTTGTAGTTGAAATACTACCTCAGTCTCCCCTGAAAAGAGGCTACTAACCCAGAGTTACTAACACAGTCAACAAAGGATAAATAAGAATAAACTATATATCAATAAACTATTTGACATAGAATGTCAATGGCTGGCATTGGTCAAAATTCATCTGTCCACAGACCCCTTTTTTCCCATTTTTTTGTACATAGGGTTGAGGTGTCACTTCAACAGAGACAATCATCTAGAGCCAAGGTTTACACTGACTGGTGGGTAGCACTGCTGCACTAATTCTTCCACACCACACACTCACACCTATGGCCAATTTTAGAGTGTCCAGTCCATCTACTGCATGTCTTTGGAATGTGGGAAGAAACCAGAGCACCTGGAGGAAACCCACCTGAACACAGGGAAGACATTACTCCACACAGAAGGCACCCCAGCCAAGAATTGAACCAGGAATCCTTTTGCTGTGAGGCAACAACACTATTTGCTGTGCCACTGTGCCATCCTGGCATGCCCAAAAAAATCACTGACATTATAAATGCTAACTCTCTTTTACAAATAGTTAACCATTTTACTTAGGGTCCCAGTATCCTTGATGTAGTCCATACAAATATGGCCACCTCCTTCACAGCTCCATAGGTATCATCCTGCTTTGTTAAATTTGACTGTAAGTTAGTGACCTTTTCCTTTAAAGATGGTGGTACTTTCCAGATAATACTACTTTGTATAGAGATTTCTCAGAAGCAAACTTTCTTCAGTTACTGGATGACCTAAATATACTCCACTGTAATCCTCCTCTTTGAATCTCATTGCTAAAGCTGTTGCTTATGCCTTTTACTTCTACTCCCGCTTAAATAGCTGTATTGATAAGGCAGTCCCTATGTACACTAAATATAATGAAAAGTTTAAAAACAAACCCCTGTGGTAGAATGCCTATATAAATTAATTATATAACAAGAATGAAGTTGCTTAATGATTGTACGAGGTCTCATTTTGCATACCTTAAAATCACACTTATGTAAACTATTAAAGAACTGAATAGAACAATTAGGAAGTTCACAGCTGATTATAAGCTTAAATAGCCTCTAAACCCACAAATAGCTTCATTTTTCCTTAACTGTATCAGGAAATTAAATTGTAATGTCCAGAAATGTTCAGAGCTGGTCCACAATAGTACTGCACACTCAGTTATCTAAGTTTGCATATGATTGTAAATTAGGCATTCTGTTACTGAGTTGAAATTCCTCCAGCATGGATTAGACTTATGTTAACAACTGACAAAAGGACAATGGTCTCAAATTTAATTTGAAGAACTATAGCATAGTTAAATTAAACATTTACATATACTACATAGGTGGCACACACCCCCAACCAGGCACTTTTGTAAGGGATATAGGCTCTCTTGTTGATAATTCCTTATTGTTTAACCATCATGTCTTCATAGTAGTTCAGGAAGTATTCTGTCTACCTCATCTAATTTTCAAAGGCATCTCAACTAGATCCAAAGAAATTGTGTTCCCTTTTACTCATATGTTATCAGATCCATTATTGAATGTAATGTACCTTTTGGCAAGTATCTGTCTAAACATATCACTTGTTTTGAGAGACTTGTAACTAAAAAGATCAGTGACCTCAAAAATCTTAGTTATCAGGACATATTGTCGTCCCTCTATTTTTACTCAGTTTCTTATAGTCTACTTCATGGAGATCTGTGTCTAGCCTTTTAAGCTATGGAAGATTCAACCCTCTTTAACTTCCTATTCCTTTACAGAATAAATGGTACCTTAAATACTCAGTTAAAGTAAATAACCTTTATCAACCGATAAATAATTCACATTGTCTTGATCAATTCATATCAGTCCTTATCCCCACCTATGGAACAAACTACCACTACATGTCAAGCAGAGTAGCATTCTTACCACCAC